>NW_026047510.1:330000-382500 GCF_023864345.2 Schistocerca serialis cubense | reverse complement strand
GTGGACATGTTTTACCAGTGGGGGGAAATGGATCGTCGATAGTTGCCGTCACTCTGTCACGGTCGAGATGACGCACCCTCCGTACAGAAAGGTGTCGAGAAAGTGAGTGAGTGTGTGTGTGTGTGTGTGTGTGTGTGTGTGTGTGCGCGCGCGTCCGTGAATTGGCAGTGTTTGGAGGTGGGCGTGCCCTGCATGTGGCCCGGAAGGCTGTTCGTTTGGCGGTAGTGTTGTGTGGACAGGGGAGGGGCATGCGTAACGCTGCTGGCATGGCATTTCGGGAGATGGGAGGGGGCAAACGAGGAAACGAGGAGCGGCGGCCAAAGACGGGACGGGGAGGGGCGCGGTGTGGGTGGCTTGCGCCTGTGCTCGGCGTTGTGGTTTGTGCAAAAGAGGAGGAGAAAAACAATGAGTTGCCAGGGAGGGGAGCGGTGTTGTGTTGTGGTTGTCGTGGTGTAGCCGCAGACGCGGCTGTCAGTGAACGTGGCGAGACGGACGGATGCGCGGAGGGGCGGGGGCGGCGCATTTCGCCGGTGCCGTGCCGTGCCGTGCCATGCCTGAAAGCCGCGTGGTCGCTGTGTTGTTGGTGGCGTGGGGGCGAGGAGAGTACCGTACGGGTGTGCTTGTGCGCCGGAAATGGCACACTGCGCCTGCCCGTCTTGGAGGCTGATGGCTGTGGTGTGGAAATGGGGCGCGGTGATGTTGAAGCAGAAAAGAAACCAAGAAAACGGAAGGCGTGATGCGGCGGTGGTGGTGAGAGCGGGAAAAACAAAACAAAAAAAAAACAACAAAAAAAAAAGAAGGACAAACAACAAGAAACAAAAAAGAAAACAAAAAGTCTATCAATATTAAAATGTAAATGGAAATGGAAATGGACCCAGGTATAACCTCCCTGCACAAATAGCAGAGAGTCCGATGGTAATAAAAATGTGCCAGAATGTTAACGTCCCTACAAAAGAAACCCAACGATAATATTAATGAAAGAATGAACCGTATGTAACATTGCAACAGACACAATGAAACCTGATAAATTGTATAAGGGCAGCAGCGTTGACCTTTGGCCCTGTATTCAGAATAAAAAGAGCCAAAGATCGTTACCCCAATGAAAAAGACACTGAAACACGTATGTAACATAGCAGCGATGGCGAGACATTGTAGCATCTGTGACCAGAGAGTTTGCGCTGGACTGCGCGAGTGTTGCGAGCGGTTCTCAGTCAGTCAGTCAGTCGTTGCGAGTCTGTAGCTCTGTGTAGTTGAGGGCTGTACTCTGTCAGTAGTCGTCGCGTGCAGTACGCTAATAGTCGTCATGCAGAGCGGTCGGTCAGTAGTAGGAGCCGAGTGCGGTTGTGTGATGTAGGCGGTTGGCAACACTGGTCAAGATGGTGCATAAGGTATACTGTTAATTAATATAACCATTAGATAATGAAACATTTTATTTATTGTAATTATTCTCCAACAAGTTCCCCAATAATAATGTTTATTTCAAAAGCATTTTTCAAACATTTAATTTTTTATTGAACTAAAGAGTTCGTTGCACTTCACATTTCATTCCACTTCTTTGAAGAAAAATTTCACTAAAATCACAAAAAAAAGAGAATATTATTATTATTTGCAATGCAGTTCCTCCAAGCGCTGCGCAACAACAAGAGCAGAAATGTGACATCCATTTATTCGGAGGTAAGACTTTAATTCTGATTGTTTTGCACAGGGCCAAAGACCGATATTTCGGTGTAATTGAAGTTTCTTGTCACTGAACGGACTTTAAATGTTGTGAAGAATTTATATTTGAGGCAGATTGCGAATTTCACATTTTTGTTGCCATTTTCAATACCTCTCATTGTGGGCGAGGTTACAATTAGCGCAATGTCCATTAGCATCCGTAAATAACATTGTCCATTATTTTAAAATTTGCGGGGAGGTTGCAACACACACAAAAAAAAAAAAAAATTGCATTTATATCCGCTCCTCAATTGTAGATACCCCTTACACAGCTGTGTGCAATGAATGAGTGCTGGCTGGTAATTAATTGCACTCCTTGGAGGGAAATGCCATAGGAAGTAGTCTTTAAAAAGTGAATGTTTTTCGTTAAAAGACAAAAGGTACGTTAGAAAAAAGTAATAGTGGGGCTTTTGTTGTTGAACAAAATAAGTACAATGAACATACGTTATCAGATTTGCGCAATGCAGCTTCACACTACCTTTTGATTATAACACAATATACTATACATCGTCCCGAACCGTGGCCAGAGTCGCGAGACGAGCAGAGCACGCCGCCGACGCCCGCTCAGTACAACCGTCCACCCGCTACTACTGTCGACCGACTACTACCTCTCCCGACTCGCGCTACAATATATATATAACAACTGTTCCTGGCGACCCGGTGCGTGCCACTACTGTCGTCTGGCGCGGTCCAAGCGCCGACTAGCAACGATAAATAACTCTCTGGTCAGACAGAGATGCTGTCATGCCTCGCCATCGCTCTGGTAATGAATACATACGTGTTGCAGCGTGCGTACCACCGGAACACGCAGTGGCGGAGCCAAAGACTGTGTTGTCGAGGTCGAGTGCGAGCGGGAAGAGAGGCAGCGTCGGCACGGAGATGCAAGCGAGCGCGAGACGCACGGGGGCTGCGGCGTGGCGCGTTTGCGGTCGGCGCCTTTGGTGGCAACGGCCGGGACAAGCAGCGGTGTATGGTGTGGTGCGGGGCGGACAGGGGCGGCGGTGGACGGGGAGGAGGCGGCGCGACGACGGCATGGGGGCGAAAACGGGACGGGGGACGGCGGATGCTGAGAGGCGTCACGCGCGGACAGGACACAGACACAGAGACACACAGATTGGAAAGGGAGGGTGCGCGGTAGTAGTTGGGAATGTGCGTACCGTGCGGGATGGGAGTGGGCGAGGAACACGGTCGTGGCCCCCTGTTTTGGGTGCGTGTGATGACGTCGGTGTGTTGTGGGAAGGGAAGGTGCTGTGGCGGCGGCGCGTAATGGGCGTAGGCCGAAAAGAGAAAGGAACGTGGGCAGTGTGTTGGCAAGCGTCGGTTCGACTGCGACGTTGATGGGCAGGGCAGGGCAGGGCAGGGCAGGGCAGGGCAGGGCAGGGCAGGGCAGGGCAAGGTTAATGGTGGTAGGAGTAGGCGTGTGGGCGCAAAAAATCTGCCGCTGCAGGCGGTGCCGTAACCGCCATGGCGGGAAGGAGAGAGGGCCAAAGAAAGAAAGAAAGAAAGAAAGAAAGAAGAAAACAAAAAAAAAAAAAAAAAAAGGAGGCGGGGGCGAAAGTGGAGAGGCGGTGGTGTGAGAAGGGCGGGGGCGGAAGGAAGGCAGGAAGGACAAGAGGCGAGGCGACGGCTTGCTTTGTGTATCGGTCGGTCTCTGGCTATGCATCGTTTTCTGCAGCAGGGTCGGTGCGCGGCGTGGCTCGCGGCAGTGGGAACGCCTGGTGGCTGGACGGCCAGCAATGCGGTTGGATGGGCGGCCACAGCACCGCACCTGTGCCCGAGGAGGAGACGCTGGCGGCGGGCCCTGAGGTGAGGCCGGCTCGGCTGGGGCTGTGGATGTGTAGGTGTGCGCCGCTGCTGCAACAACGAGTAAAACGCGAGAAGAAGGGATGGCGGTAGAGAGGAAAAAAAAAAAAAAAAAGGTCGTGTTGTGTTGATGCGCAGGCAGACGCGTACAGAGGGACGAGCCCGGTCTGCAGCAGGGTGTGGCCGTGCCGAGTGCAGAGCAGCGGCGGCTCGGTTCGGTTCGGTTCGGCCCGGCCCGGCGGGCCGCGCTGTTGTCGCGGACGTGAGCGCCCCCTGGCGGGTGGCCGGAGGCGGCGCGGCGTGTTGGACGTGTGGCTGGTGGCAGTGCACAATTTGCGAGTGGCTGGCGGTGTGGTGTGGCGGTTGGCGCGTCGGGCGGCGGAGAGAGAGAGGGAGGAGAGGTATGTGTTGCGGGCGCCCTTTGCTGCGCTGCGTCGTTGCGTGTGCCGTACAGGGCGGGCGCTTGTCGACTGTGTGGGCGGTGTGGCGAATTGGCGTGAAACGGCTGCCGAGAGGTGTGTGGTAGCGAGCCGGTCGTTGTCAGTGCGACGGGGAATGTGCGTGCGTTTGGCGGTTTCGGTGTGCTTTTTGCGGCGTGAGAGTGGGAATTAGTGGGGCCGGCTGTTGTGTTGGTTCCTTGTGTCTTGTGTCGCGTAGCTTGATGGCAACGTGGAAGGACGCCGGTTTCGTTTCGAGCCTTGCGTGTGGTTGTCGACGTTGACTGGTTGGCGTGTGCCGATGCACGTGCATGTGTGGGTCGCGAGTGCGTTTTTGGCTGGCTGTGTGTGTGTGTGTGTGTGTGTGTGTGTGTGTGTGTGTTTTGGGGGGGAAGGGGGAGGCGGTGGTGAAAGTGCAGTCGTTGCCACGGGCGTCGTCGGGTGGGGCTGGGGCTGTGCGTCGTGGCGGAAAGGTGGTAGGTTGCGGGAAGCGAGCCCGTCGTTGACGGTGTCGCGTGAGTTGTGAATCGAGCGGGGCGCGGGGCGCGGGACAGGAGCAGCGTGCCGCTGCGTCGTGGTCGTCAGCAGAGGCTGTGCGTGTGCTTGTCCTTTTTTGTGGGCGGTTCGTGCGAGGCGTTTTTGTTTTGTGTTGCCCTGCCCTAGTTGTTAGTTTATTTTGTTTGTGTTTGTTATTTTGAGACGACGACTGGTTGGTGGCGTGCGCGCGAAGTGGCGGTGTGCGCTTCCCGTGTCGTTTGTGTTGTTTTGTTTTTTTTTGCACTGGGCCCCGGGGGGTGGGTGGGTGGGTGCGTGTGTGTCGATTGCCGGCTGGCGAAAGGTGCGCCATCGGCGGGGTGGGTCGCCGGCACAAGTAGAGGCGGCGGCGTTGTTGCTGTTGTTGTGTGGTGTTTGTTTTGTTCGGCTGTGTCGGCGAGCTGTGTTGCGGTGCGTGTGAACGGTGGTGCAAAAGTGCTGGCGTTGGGGCTGCGACTGCGACTGCGACTGCGACGGCGGCGAGCCGCGGGCGCGCATGATAGTGATGTTGTGAACAGCGGCTGTGTACGGTAGTGGTGTTGTTGTAGCACGACGTGCATCCGGGCCGGCGCGGAAAGCGCAGTTGCGGGCGGTTGCCCTTCGGTGCCAGCCATGTCGCGTGAGCGGCGGGTTGCTCTGGTGTCGACACGTGGTGCTCTGGGTTGTTGTGTGGTGCCCTTTGGCCGGTGGGGGTGGTTCGCGTGTGTCTCGTTCGCGCTCGGTATCTGGTCGTGGTCGTGCTGCTCCCCCGTCTGTCGGCGGTTTTCGACGTCGTCTGTACGTTTTTGTTCGTTTGCGGCGTGCCTGCCGACGTCGTCCCGTCGCGACCTTTCAACCGAAAGTGTGGCGCCCGAAGGTGAACGAACGTAACCCTGACCTCGGCGCTTTACGCTGAGCCGAGCGAACCGAACCTAACCTGTGGTGTGGCGAGGTGAGCTCAGCCTGTGAGCCCCTAACGTCTACGTACGGTAAGCTGTCCGGCTCACGCCTCACGTTTGAACGCTTTTTTAACCTACGTTTGACGCTTCTTAACCTAGCACTGACCCCTTAACCTAACGTGTAACCTAACCTAACCTAACCTAACCTAACCTAGCCTCTGACGCCTGACGTGTTTGAATGCTTAACCTAAGTTTGACGCTTAACCTAACCCAAGTCCCCTTAACCTAACCCACGTCCACCTAACCTAACCTAACCTAGACGTGTAAACGTAATGTGTAACGCGTAACGTGTAAGGTCGGCTGGCGTGTGTGCTGACGGCAGATTGGGTTGGTCTGTAGATTCGGATTGCGGTTTGCCTCGGTCGAGGGGTTGGGTCGGAAGCGGCGAGGGGCGGCGGCGCCTGTTGCGCAGGCGGCGTCCGTTTGCGGCGGGCAATTGTTGAGAAACGGCTGTGAATGTTGGCGGGCGAGAGGAGGAGGACGGCGCGCGATGTGGCCCGACGGCTGCGGGCCGATCGGGAAACGGCGGGAGGGCGACGGAAGGCGATGGGGCGGCGGAGGCGCGTTTGCACGGCCGTCATCGCCGCACGCCTCGGCTTGTGTGGCTGTGGCGCCGGCCGCGCTGGCCGGGCTGCCGCGGCGACGGTGTGGGAGTTTTGCCGAAGGTTTGGCCATTGTGGCGGGTCGTCGGCTGGGGCTGTGGGGGCGGCATTTGGGCGGGGGCGGCGATTCTCGGCGGGCCGACCCAGGCTGTAGCGCGCGGTAGCTGCAGTTTGGCCGTGGTTTGCGGCGCTGCCGTGGCGACTGGTTGGCGACTGTGGTGTGGCTGTGTGTAGCCCCATCCTCGGTGGTTTGAAAGGCGCGGGCGGTTGTGGCGCAGGTTTGGGGCTGCTCCGCACAGGCTGTCGGACGTTGGGCGGTAGCAAGCGCGGGAGGCGCGGCGCGGCGGCGCGCAGAGTGGCGGCCGCTCTCTCGGCCGTCCGCGCCCGCCCGCGACACTGGCTGGGCCCTTGTGATTCTCTGCTCCGCTCTTTCGAGTCTGGGATGCCGGCCGAGCCGGACGCACGCGCCGAGCGCTCCGCGCCTTAGCATCCTAAGATGTCAGACAGTGTTAGAGCGGACGGGGCCGCGTCCCTGCACGCTACCGGAGGTGAGTCGAGCACATCAGATGTACGCCCGCGTTTTCCTGATAGTGCTCCCCCTCAACTGGACGACGCATCCGGCGCCGTCGCACGCGTGTGTAGTAGTGTCTCACTCGACGCGCTCGCGAACGCGACAGATTTTGCCGGTGACTCGATAGTACCCACCGTGCCCTTGGCACAGTCTTTGGAGACGGCAGCAGCCGTCGGCACGTCGCAGCGCCCTGAAGATGCGCTGCAGACGCTAATAAACCTGCTACCGACACCTACAACCTCCGCCGACAGCTCCACGCCGTCAGCGGAGCCAATGGAGCAGGAAACATCTTATAAAGGTAATAGTGCGTCAAAAACAAGGAAACGCGCCAACACAGGAGATAATGAGGATCACTCCTTCCTCAAAAAGAAGAGTGTTGACCAACCACGGCAGTCAACACACCGTGCTCGGCGTAACGGCCGCTCACGTAATAGTACCGACGAGGACGGTTTTGTGCAGCCGAAGAAGACAGCCAGAGCCGTTCCGTCGTCGGAAACGCTGGCAGCAAACACCAGCAATATGTTTGACGCGCTCTCTGATAGTGAGGAGGAAGAGGAGCATGACAACACAGCTCCACGCGGCCGTCTTCCCCCGCCACTTGTGATCGCGTATGAAAAAGACTTCCGGAGCCTACAGATCATGCTAAATGGTCTGCTGGGGAAAAACAATTATCGAGTGCGTACAGCGGGTGACACGGTGTACAAAGTGCGCGTGAATAACTGTGACCTGTACAATAAACTCTTACACGCCGCAAGAGCACAAGGCATAGAGTACTATACGTATTCCACTTCACGCAAACGACCTCTGAAGGTCGTGTTTAAAGGAGTACCGTTAAAGTACTCCAATGAACATGTAAAGGAGGACTTAGAAGACCTAGGCTTTATAGTTCAATCTGTAACAAAAATGAGGGACCCAAGAACCAACAGGCGCGGCCCTCTAAGACTCGTGTGTGCGGGCAGCACGGACAAAAACAGAGAGCTGTTCAAATTGAAATTTATAGGCCCGTGTGAAGTAACACCAGAAAACTTACGCCAAACAGGTGGCTACGCCCAGTGCTACCGCTGTCTCGAATTAGGACATGTAGACAAGCACTGCGGAATGCAACCGTTCTGTGTGCGTTGTGCCGCTCCTCATGCTGCGATCGAGTGCGACGTGAAGGGGGAGCCGTATAAAGACTTCAAGCCGAAGTGTAAACTCTGTAACGGCGAGCACGTGGCATCTTATCGAGGATGTCCACGGCACAAAGCCTTCGCAGCGCGCCTCCGGAAAGCGGAGACGCCGAAGAAAGGCACAGTTTTGGCGGGAAACTCCAGACACCGCGGAGCCGAGGGGGAAGGACGAACAAAAGGTGGTCGCCGTCGTCGAGGTCGCCGGCGCGGGGTAAGGACCTCCAAACCCCGCCCAGGTGACACTTCACACCGTCCCCAGGCCGAGCAGACTTCAGCCCAACCGAAGACGGCCAGCGCACAAAATGGCAGGCAAGTCCCGCCCAGCGCGGCCATCGTCGCGGACGGAGCAATCCCCGAGCGGCGCAAGACGCAGGTAACACCGTCCACCTCTCCCACCACCGAGCGCCCGCGCGCCAATCAGAGCGCGCGCCGCTGGGAGAACACCGCGCCAGCGGCACAAAATGGCGGCCCAGAGGCACCGCCACTGAACGATGCGGCCATCTTCCCCGGCCTGCGCGGGCGCCGACAGCATGGCGGACCCCAGGCAGCCACGCGCCATCTTGTCGGCAGCAGCAATGGCGGCGAGCCCGCCGCTGGCCAGGCAGCCACGCGCCATCTTGTCGGCAACGGCAATGGCGGTGAGACCGCCGCTCGCCAGGCAGCACTCGACAACACACCACAAGCCGACCGCCACGACGCCGTCGGCAGCATGAGCGCCAGCTATGAGCGCATGATGATGGCAATGGAGCAGCGAATGTTCGCGATGATGGAAAAATTCATTTCCCTCGTCGTGAACGTCATCAGCGAACTTCCTGCCAAGATTGCGGCCGCTATGCAGCAGGCAACAAATATCAACAACCCCACGACCCAGCATGGCAGCGCCACGAGAAATTAAAATATGCCTCTGGAATGCCCGCGGCCTACGAGAGCAGGCCGCAGAATTTCGCGAGTTAATTCGCACGGAAAATGTGGATTTATGTCTCGTGACGGAGACGTTCCTGAAACCCGGAGTCCGCGTCGGGATACCGAATTATGTGTGTCACCGCGACGACAGGCCAACCCACGGAGGGGGAACGGCAATATACGTTCGTCGGACGCTAAGCCACTATAAGATTCACCTGCCGCCGCTGCAGACAGCCGAGGCGACCGCGGTCGCAGTAAACACGGCGCATGGAAAAATCACGGTCGGTGTCGTGTACAAGTCACCGAGTCGGCGCCTGCAACGAGAAGACATGGACAAATTGTTGTCACTTCCAGGACAACTTCTACTGGGAGGCGACTACAATTCCAAAAATCAAGTCTGGAATTCCAGACTTACGAACACGAGTGGGCGGCAGCTGCAACGCATCGTAGAGCGCCATAACGCCGTAGTTGTCGCCCCTCACGAACCGACCATCTTTCCTCCTAGAGGGTTGCCTGACGTGATCGACATACTGATAAACAAAGGCGTCAGACAGAACCTGACAGCGAGCACAAGGCCGCCGATCAACTCCGATCATGTCCCAGTCATGTTCGAAGTTGAGGCGGAACTTGCGCCAATTCCAAGAAGAGGGCTCGACTTACGCGGAATCAACTGGGACCAATACCGCGAAGCCATGGTGGCAGCATTGGAACAACTCCCGGAACCGGCCGCGAACGGCGTAAACGCGGCTCTACAACACTACACAAACTGCATGGTGGAAGCAGCAACCAACGCCACGCCGCCCAGACCAGCAGCCGACCACCGAAGCTGCAAACCACAGCGTCTGCCACGAGACCTGGAGAACTTAATCTCCGAGAAAAACCGGGTTGCCAGAGAATGGCAACGCACCCGAAATCCGGCCATCAAACCGACACTCAACCGGTTGCGCCGGGAAATCAAGGTCGCAGCAGAAAAACACAGGCACCAGGAGTGGGCGACCAAGATCTCCCAGCTCAACACGGAAGATGGTTCGGCGTGGAGAACGGTTAAGAGCTTCATCCGTCGCACGATGAAAGTTCCTCCACTCCAGGTCGGAGCAGATTTTGTCAGCGAGCCGAATGCAAAGGCCAACTGCCTGGCCGATGCGTTCGCCGCTAATTTCACACCGATGGAGGACCCAGTCGACGCAGCGCACATTCGACTCGTCAGGGATCGTCTTCCCCGCTACCTTGCGGCGAGGGACCCAGACGACCACATCACGCCGATAGCCGTCGACGAGGTGAAACTGCTGCTGCGTCACCTTCAAGGTCGCAAAGCAGCGGGTCCAGACATGGTGACAAATTCGCTCCTCAGGCAACTCCCAGAAGAAGCAGTGGCCAAACTTACAGAACTCTTCAATGAAGTGCTTCGTACAGAAGAGTTTCCGCAAATCTGGAAGCACGCAGAAATAGTGGCCCTACCAAAACCAGGGAAGGACGCGCGGATGGCAAAAAACTACCGTCCGATTAGCTTGCTGCCGGCGCTATCCAAACTTTTTGAGCGGGTATACATGACGCGCCTCCTGCGTCATATCACCGACGAACAAATTCTGCCTGATGAGCAATTTGGGTTCCGGCGAGGACACTCTGCCACACACCAAGTCCTACGGCTGACTGAGGAAGCGTTCGGAGCAGTTGACCGACGCGAGTATTTCGGTGCTCTTATGCTCGACGTGTCACGCGCCTTTGACTCGGTGTGGCACGAAGGCCTCCTGTACAAGTTGCTTGTACTGGGGGTACCCGTGTCACACGTGAGTCTCCTGCAGACTTACCTGCGGGACAGGACGTTCCACGTTCGGGCAGACAGTGGAATCTCCACGGAGCGCAGGGTACTCGCGGGTGTACCGCAAGGCTCGGTCATCGGCCCGACGCTTTACTCGGTCTACACAGCGGACCTCCCACGTACAGGTGCAGTGAACAACGCCCTGTACGCGGACGACACCGCCGTCTACGGCCGCAGCAGATGCCCCCGAGCTCTACAACGGCGTCTGCAAGCGGCAACCGCGGCGCTAGAAGAATGGGCCACGAAATGGCGTCTGGCTTATAATCCCGAGAAAAGCCAGGCGATCATCATCGCGCTCAGGCATGTTCCGGCAGACCTCGAGCAGCTGACAGTCCGCGGAAGACCCGTACCGTGGAACAACAGTGCCAAGTATCTTGGCGTCACGCTAGACAAGCGTCTAACGTGGCGCCAACACATCGAAGAAGTGAGGAGGAAGGCTCTGGGTAGACTGCGCATGTTGTACCCGGTCATCAACCCCACATCATCGCTACCAGCAGACTTAGGTCTCACCTTGTACAAAGCCACCATCAGCCCACTGTTTGATTATGCAGCGGTGGTGTGGGGCAACGCAGCCGAGACCAACATCCGCCGTCTACAAATGGTCCAAAACAGGGCCCTCAGAACGGTGCTGCATCTCCCGTGGGACTTCAACACCGCGGAACTACACCACGTCGCAGGAGTTCCCTTACTCAGACAGCGGTTCCAACTCGCTGCCCAAGACTTCTACGAGAAGGTCGAAGTATCGCGTAACCCTAAGGTACGCGATCTCGGCCATCGACCACACTGGCGCGCCACGCTGCGCTGGCCAGATCTCCTTCGCCTGCAACAATAGTGCCGCGAAGTGAAGACTTTCCTCATGTGATGTTCCAGTGCAGAACAAGACTAAAACCTCACAAAGACTTATACTAACATGGTGCACCCTATTTATGGAAGAAAGAGCGTCAAGTACGCTGAAAACTTCCTCACAAGTGTTAACGCAGAAATGCGTCACACACACACTTATGCACACGCATTCTCTGCTCCGCTGCTGTGCTGTGCTTGCGTGCCTGCCGTCCCGCTCGCTCTCGCTCTCGCTCTCGCTGTGTGTTACGCGCGTCGTCGAAATGGCAGATCAGGCGGCTACGAACGAGACTGCTGCGGCACCCGCCGCCACCGGCACTACGAAGAAGGCCAAGTCTGCGTCGTCTGCGAAGAAGCCGCGCGCCAAGCCTGCGCACCCGCGCACCTCTGAGATGGTGACGGCCGCCATCAAGAGTCTGAAGGAGCGCGGCGGGTCGTCGCTGCAGGCGATCAAGAAGTACATAGCCGCGCACTACAAGCTGGACGCGGAGAAGCTGGCGCCGTTTATCAAGAAGTACCTCAAGTCGGCCGTCGTGGCGGGCGAGCTGGTGCAGACGAAGGGGAAGGGCGCGTCCGGCTCGTTCAAGCTTGCCGGCGCCGGCGGCGGGGGGGCGGCCGAGGGCGGCAAGGCTCGTGCTGGCGGTGCCAAGAAGAAGCGCGCCGCTCCGGCCAGCAAGGAGAAGAAGGGCGCCCGTGCGGCCGGCGCAAAGAAGGCTGGTGGCGTGAAGGCGGCGACCGGTCGGAAGGCGGGCGCCGCCAAGAAGGCGTCTGCGGCGTCGGCCGCTCCCGCGGGTGCGAAGAAGGCGGCTGCGGCCAAGCCGGCCAAGGCCAAGTCGCCGTCGAAGGCGAAGAAGGCCGCCAAGGTTCCGACGAAGAAGCCGAAGGCGCCGCGCCCGAAGAAGGCGACGACGCCGTCTAAGGCGAAGGCTTCGCCCAAGAAGAAGAAGTAGAGTAGAGGAGAAAGAGATGGGAAAGGAAGGGTTTGGCGCTTGACTCCGTCGTCCCCACCCCCCGTCGTCGTCTAGTGGCGCGCAAGAGACGCGCGGCCCAAAACGGCCCTTCTCAGGGCCATCAAAGCACGTCGGGGAAGGTTTTGATTGTCGTGTTGCGTTTGTTTGGTGTGGGTGTCTGTCTGTCTGGCGTTTCTGTATGCCCGTGGGGATGCTGTTTGCGTGCCGCGGTGGTTGGATTGCGGGGGTCGGTGGCGGGTGTGGGCGGCGGTAGCGGTAAGCGGTGTTGTTGTTGTTGTCGTGGTTGATTGTCGCCGTGTTTGTGGCGGCGGCCGACGGTTGGTTTTCTGTCACGTTGTTGTTTTGTTTGAATACGTTGGTTGGCTTGCCTGCGTTCGTTCTTCTCGGATGTCTGTCTTGTCGAGTCGTGTCTGGTCTTTGTTTTGTTCCTTTGTGTGTGTTATGTTTTGCAACGGGGGGCACGTTGAGATGTGGGAAGGAGTCGGCGGGGGATTTCGGTGGCGTGTAGAGCGAGCGAGCGCGCCTGCCTGGCCGTTGGCCGTCGGAGTGGAGTGCGGGTTTTTTTGTTTTTGTTTTCGAAACGAAAGCGGCGGCCGGCCGGCCAGCCACCCGTGCGGTGTGACGTCGGCCGTTGGGTATTGTGCGCTTGGAGCGCCGGGGAGGGATGATGTGTGATTGTTGCGCGCTGCTAGCAGGCAGGCAGGCAGAGTGAGCGGGTGTGGCGGACGGACGGGAAGTGGTGGTTTTTGTTTTTGGGTTGCGGGGCGAGAGGCAGGCGACCGACAAAGTTTGCTCGCGACGGAGAGATGTTAGTGGCCCTGAAAAGGGCCGTTTTTGTTTGTGCGGTGCGGTGCCGCGGCGCGGTTTAGGCGCGCTCGCCGCGGATGCGGCGCGCGAGCTGGATGTCCTTGGGCATGATGGTGACGCGCTTGGCGTGGATTGCGCACAGGTTGGTGTCTTCGAAGAGGCCGACGAGGTAGGCCTCGCTGGCCTCCTGCAGGGCCATGACTGCGGAGCTCTGGAAGCGCAGGTCGGTCTTGAAGTCCTGGGCGATCTCGCGCACTAGGCGCTGGAATGGCAGCTTGCGGATGAGCAGCTCTGTGCTCTTCTGGTAGCGCCTGATTTCTCGCAGGGCGACGGTGCCCGGCCTGTAGCGGTGGGGCTTCTTGACGCCTCCGGTGGCGGGCGCGCTCTTCCTCGCCGCCTTGGTGGCGAGCTGTTTGCGCGGCGCCTTTCCGCCGGTGGACTTGCGGGCCGTTTGCTTTGTGCGGGCCATAGCGGTAGCGGAGCGGCGTGCGTGGAGGTTAGGTGCGGCGCGGCGTCCGGTGCTGCCTTGACAACGGGCCCGCGCGCCTCCGTGCTGCGCTTATATGCCCTCGGTTGCGCGTGGTGGGGGGAGGGCGGGCCAGAGTCTATATAGGGGGGCGGCGGGCGCGCTGGGCGCAGACCGTAGCCGACTCTCCAGCCGCTGCAGCTGCTGTTTGTGCACGTTTTGCTTTGCCCGAGGAAGGAAGGATGACAGGCCGCGGCAAGGGAGGAAAGGGGCTCGGCAAGGGTGGCGCCAAGCGGCACCGCAAGGTGTTGCGCGACAACATCCAGGGCATCACGAAGCCCGCCATCCGCCGCCTGGCTCGCAGGGGCGGCGTGAAGCGCATCTCTGGTCTGATCTACGAGGAGACCCGCGGGGTGCTGAAGGTGTTCCTGGAGAACGTGATCCGCGACGCGGTGACGTACACTGAGCACGCCAAGCGCAAGACTGTGACGGCCATGGACGTGGTGTACGCCCTGAAGAGGCAGGGGCGCACCCTGTACGGTTTCGGCGGTTAGGCTGCGTCGCAGCGGGCGCTGGCCTTCCCGCGGCCGTGCTTGTGGGTGGGAGAGACTAGAAAACGGCCCTTTTCAGGGCCACCACACTGTTCGGAAGTTGAAAAGTGCGAAAGAGTCTGTGTTGTTGCTGCGTGTGTGCGCTGTGTTGTTTGTTTGTTTCTCTCTCTCTTTCTTTCTTTGTTTCTTTCTTTCCGTTTGTGAGCGACGTGATGTGACTGGGAGGGGAGAAGGAAAGGAAACGTGTCATGTGGCTGGCTGTGTGTGGAGCTGCTTCGTTTGTGTGTCTTTGTATCGATCGCGACGGAGATGGCGGGCTGTGTGTTGTTGTGCGAGAGGCGGTGATTATTTGCTTGCGTGGTTTGGCTCTGTGTGTTTGCGGCGGCGTTGGGGTTTCCGAGGCAAGGCGGCCGGATCAGCTGTTTCGTTCGTGTCGACGGCCGTTGCGCGCGGGAGTGGAGGGCGGTGTGTCGACACGCCTCCCTTTAACAATGGTCATTATTGCTGCCGTTGTCGTTTGGAAGGCGACTGCGACCGTGCAAAATGTGTGTGTGTGTGTGTGTGTGTGTGTGTTGGGCCACACGGGCTGTGTGGACGACAAGATGGCGGACGTGCGCCGGCGGCGGCTGTGCTGTGAAAGTGCAAAGTTAAAAAACAAAACAAGGTGCGGCGAGGACGACTGAAATTTTGCTTTGGACGTAGGTTTGTGTGGTGGCCCTGAAAAGGGCCGATTGTTGTGGGCCGAGCCGGCAAAGCGCGTTGCGTGCAGGGGAGCACGCGGCGGCTGCGATTGCCTGGCCTCCTTTAGGCCTTCTTCTCGGTCTTCTTTGGCAGCAGGACGGCCTGGATGTTGGGCAGGACACCACCCTGTGCGATGGTGACGCCCGACAGGAGCTTGTTGAGCTCCTCGTCGTTGCGGATGGCAAGCTGCAGGTGGCGCGGGATGATGCGCGTCTTCTTGTTGTCGCGGGCCGCGTTTCCGGCCAGCTCGAGCACCTCAGCCGCGAGGTACTCCATGACGGCGGCGAGGTAGACGGGCGCCCCGGCGCCGACGCGCTCTGCGTAGTTTCCCTTGCGCAGGAGGCGGTGGATTCTGCCGACCGGGAACTGGAGCCCAGCCCTGCTTGAGCGGGACTTTGACTTGCCCTTGACTTTGCCTCCCTTTCCGCGTCCGGACATGGCGATGGGCTAGCGACGGTGCACACGAAACGGAAACGAAAACGACCGGTGCGAGCGGCAGCGAGTCGAGCAGCGGAGTGCGTGCCGGCGCAGCCGGGGTGGGGGTGCTTTATGGGCTCGGGTGCGGCGGCCGGTTGCGCGCGCGCCCCATTGGTCGGCGGCCGCAACAGGGCGAGCTGGTAAAGGTGCGGCGGCGGCTGGCGGCGGGTGCCGCCGCCACTGTGTGGGGAGACGCTGACTAGAGCGGAGCGCTTGCTACTGGTGTTGCTGCCGTCGCCGCCGGTGCCCAGATGCCGCCCAGAAGAGATGGGAAGCCGGGCCGCCGCATTGTGGCCGCCTTAATGGAGCGCCTCGTCACTGAGGCGCTCGGTTTCGGTGGCGGCAAACCACGCCGAGACGTGCAGTGCTTTCGCTGCCAGCAGATTGGCCACGTGGCTAAATACTGCCGGCGCAACCAAGTGGTCTGCATGAAGTGCGCGGAAGCGCACGACACCCGCGACTGCACAAAGCCGCGCGACGTGGCGCCGAAGTGCGCTAACTGTGGAGGAAAGCACGTCGCGAGCTTCCGTGGCTGCAGTTACATCGTTAACTGGGGACGCGGGAGCAATAAGAAGAAGAAGAAGCGACGAAGGAAACGTCCCGGCCGTGGGTCAGCGCCTGCGGAAGGGACAGAGCAGCAGCATCACCAGGGGGTCCCTCCGCCCCCCCCAAGACGAAACCACGACGCCGCAGTGCCGCACAACAAGCTTCGTGCGGCGACAGAAGAAGCAGTGGCGGACCTCAAAGCTGCATTTGCGGCAGAGAGGACCGCCCTACGAGACGAGCTCGCTGCGGCGCACCGAGAAATACAGCGGCTGCGGGCTGAAGTGGCTTCTGCCACGAAAGCCTTGCGGCCCCCCGCACCTGCTCCCCCCCCCTCGGGGCGGGAGCCCACAGAAGCAATGGACACGACTGTTTCGGAGGCAGATCACGCTCAGCCGCCACCCAAGAAGAAACAGGCGGTGCAGATCTCCAAAGACTTAGACGAGCTGCTCAAACTGGCCACCTCCCGCAAGGTCGAGGCAGCCACCAAGCCAAAGGCAGCTCGGGTCTCCGAAGAACCTCAGACGAAGAACGTCCAGGCGAAGGCTGCTCCACAGCAGCCAACAACCTCAAGACATACACCGCAAGACGCCGGGAACTCAGTACGTGACCTTTTAATGGGGCCAGGGTCATTTACGTTCTCCGAGCCTTAACGTCATCGGCGCGTTGGGGCACAGGAAGTCAAGACGATGCCGAGTTCAGACATCCTATTCCCTAATCAACCAACACCCAGAATTCCTCAAACGAGTTAAATAACCCCCATCCATAAACCCAAACATCAGACACGAGGGAAGAGACACTTTGTCCCGGGCCTCGGAATATTTAGGGGTCTTTGACCCATCAGACACCCCAGTCAGTCGGCGGGTGCCACTGTGTGGGGAGACGCTGACTAGAGCGGAGCGCTTGCTACTGGTGTTGCTGCTGCCGTACGTTCGTTCGAGATGCCGCCCAAGACTAGCGGGAAGGCCGCCAAGAAGGCTGGCAAGGCGCAGAAGAACATTTCGAAGGGCGACAAGAAGAAGAAGCGCAAGAGGAAGGAGAGCTATGCCATCTACATCTACAAGGTGCTGAAGCAGGTGCACCCTGACACGGGCATCTCGTCGAAGGCGATGAGCATCATGAACAGCTTCGTGAACGACATTTTCGAGCGCATTGCGGCCGAGGCTTCTCGCCTGGCGCACTACAACAAGCGCTCGACCATCACGTCCCGCGAGATCCAGACCGCTGTGCGGCTGTTGCTGCCTGGCGAGCTGGCCAAGCACGCCGTGAGCGAGGGCACGAAGGCGGTGACCAAGTACACGAGCTCCAAGTAAGGAGGTGGCTCTGGAATGGAAGGAAGGAAGGATGGAGAAGGCTCCTCCGTTGCGAGAGCGGCAAAACGGCCCTTTTCAGGGCCACCAACTTGCCTTTTGCGGGAAGGGCGGAATTGTTGTTGTTGTTGTTTGTGTGGACGGCTGTGATGTATGTGTGCATTTTGATTGTGGGTGGGGGGGGCGCGTCAAAGCGTGTTGCGGGGTACGGCCACGAGGTTGGTCGCCGTGGCGTGGAATGGTGGCACGCCTCGTTGGAGTGGTTTTGACCCATTGGTGTTGGTGTTGGTGTGTGTGTGTGTGTGTGTGTGTTACCTGTCTGCGAGGGGGGACAGTGCGATCGGCGACTTTTGTGTCACCGTAACGACGGCCGTTTGCGGGTTTGTTTTTTGCACATCATACATGGCGAGGGTGAAATGTGAAATGTTTTTGTTTGGTTTGTTTTTTTTTCCCCTTTGCTGTACGCCGAGTTTGACAATGGTGCGACGTAACTGCAGCGTGGAGGTGTGTGAGTGACGTTGAAATGAACGTGCCATTAAGACGCATTGTTGTTGTATTGTACTGTACGTGTACGGCGACACGCACGATGATGTACCATTCGACTCTGATTTTTGATAGCCGTGTCTGACTGATTGCGTACGACGCACGCACACCGATGTCGTCATTCAAGATGCACGCGTGTCCAGTGCAGTACAGTAAGCGCGACGCTAGACGACGACGACGACGACGACGGCGGCGGCGGTCGTCGTTTGTTTGGCGAATGTCTGTACACGTGTTTGTCTGTGTCCATCCGGTATGTATTTGTTTGTTTGAAAGTGTTTTGTGTGTCGGTGACGTGGTCCGATCCGTCGCCCCCTGAGTAACTGTCGATCGGCGCGATAGACCGGCGTCACGCAACTGAACCGAAGTCTTGGGCACACCCGTCATACTGTTGTACACCGTCGCGCTGAGAGCGGTAACGAAAGGTTGACTTTGATCGGTCGAATGTCTGGGCAGAACGTGAGGAATGAGGCAAGAGTGCAAGGAGGGGGGGGCAAAAGAGAGAGGAAGGGAAAAAGGGGAGAAACGCATTCGTAGAGCAACGGAACGTTCCCGTGTCGGAGGCGTATTGGAGCCGGACTGAAATGCGTTTAACGGCGGCGCGGCTGCAAGTGTCTGCCGTGGTGAACGTTACCTTTGACGGCTGCATTGGGCTTTGCCTTTGCTTTCGCTTTCGCTTTCGCTTTCGCTTTCCCGGATGTACGTAACGTTTGTTGATATGGTTCTGAGGAAGAGTGTATGACAGTGCCGTGCCGTCCATGTTCGTGTGCCCTCCCATTGTGTGTATGCTATTGTCTGTGTACTTGAATGATGTATGTAGGTGTTAGTGGACATGTTTTACCAGTGGGGGGAAATGGATCGTCGATAGTTGCCGTCACTCTGTCACGGTCGAGATGACGCACCCTCTGTACAGAAAGGTGTCGAGAAAGTGAGTGAGTGTGTGTGTGTGTGTGTGTGTGTGTGTGTGTGTGCGCGCGCGTCCGTGAATTGGCAGTGTTTGGAGGTGGGCGTGCCCTGCATGTGGCCCGGAAGGCTGTTCGTTTGGCGGTAGTGTTGTGTGGACAGGGGAGGGGCATGCGTAACGCTGCTGGCATGGCATTTCGGGAGATGGGAGGGGGCAAACGAGGAAACGAGGAGCGGCGGCCAAAGACGGGACGGGGAGGGGCGCGGTGTGGGTGGCTTGCGCCTGTGCTCGGCGTTGTGGTTTGTGCAAAAGAGGAGGAGAAAAACAATGAGTTGCCAGGGAGGGGAGCGGTGTTGTGTTGTGGTTGTCGTGGTGTAGCCGCAGACGCGGCTGTCAGTGAACGTGGCGAGACGGACGGATGCGCGGAGGGGCGGGGGCGGCGCATTTCGCCGGTGCCGTGCCGTGCCGTGCCATGCCTGAAAGCCGCGTGGTCGCTGTGTTGTTGGTGGCGTGGGGGCGAGGAGAGTACCGTACGGGTGTGCTTGTGCGCCGGAAATGGCACACTGCGCCTGCCCGTCTTGGAGGCTGATGGCTGTGGTGTGGAAATGGGGCGCGGTGATGTTGAAGCAGAAAAGAAACCAAGAAAACGGAAGGCGTGATGCGGCGGTGGTGGTGAGAGCGGGAAAAACAAAACAAAAAAAAAACAACAAAAAAAAAAAAGAAGGAAAAACAACAAGAAACAAAAAAGAAAACAAAAAGTCTATCAATATTAAAATGTAAATGGAAATGGAAATGGACCCAGGTATAACCTCCCTGCACAAATAGCAGAGAGTCCGATGGTAATAAAAATGTGCCAGAATGTTAACGTCCCTACAAAAGAAACCCAACGATAATATTAATGAAAGAATGAACCGTATGTAACATTGCAACAGACACAATGAAACCTGATAAATTGTATAAGGGCAGCAGCGTTGACCTTTGGCCCTGTATTCAGAATAAAAAGAGCCAAAGATCGTTACCCCAATGAAAAAGACACTGAAACACGTATGTAACATAGCAGCGATGGCGAGACATTGTAGCATCTGTGACCAGAGAGTTTGCGCTGGACTGCGCGAGTGTTGCGAGCGGTTCTCAGTCAGTCAGTCAGTCGTTGCGAGTCTGTAGCTCTGTGTAGTTGAGGGCTGTACTCTGTCAGTAGTCGTCGCGTGCAGTACGCTAATAGTCGTCATGCAGAGCGGTCGGTCAGTAGTAGGAGCCGAGTGCGGTTGTGTGATGTAGGCGGTTGGCAACACTGGTCAAGATGGTGCATAAGGTATACTGTTAATTAATATAACCATTAGATAATGAAACATTTTATTTATTGTAATTATTCTCCAACAAGTTCCCCAATAATAATGTTTATTTCAAAAGCATTTTTCAAACATTTAATTTTTTATTGAACTAAAGAGTTCGTTGCACTTCACATTTCATTCCACTTCTTTGAAGAAAAATTTCACTAAAATCACAAAAAAAAGAGAATATTATTATTATTTGCAATGCAGTTCCTCCAAGCGCTGCGCAACAACAAGAGCAGAAATGTGACATCCATTTATTCGGAGGTAAGACTTTAATTCTGATTGTTTTGCACAGGGCCAAAGACCGATATTTCGGTGTAATTGAAGTTTCTTGTCACTGAACGGACTTTAAATGTTGTGAAGAATTTATATTTGAGGCAGATTGCGAATTTCACATTTTTGTTGCCATTTTCAATACCTCTCATTGTGGGCGAGGTTACAATTAGCGCAATGTCCATTAGCATCCGTAAATAACATTGTCCATTATTTTAAAATTTGCGGGGAGGTTGCAACACACACAAAAAAAAAAAAATTGCATTTATATCCGCTCCTCAATTGTAGATACCCCTTACACAGCTGTGTGCAATGAATGAGTGCTGGCTGGTAATTAATTGCACTCCTTGGAGGGAAATGCCATAGGAAGTAGTCTTTAAAAAGTGAATGTTTTTCGTTAAAAGACAAAAGGTACGTTAGAAAAAAGTAATAGTGGGGCTTTTGTTGTTGAACAAAATAAGTACAATGAACATACGTTATCAGATTTGCGCAATGCAGCTTCACACTACCTTTTGATTATAACACAATATACTATACATCGTCCCGAACCGTGGCCAGAGTCGCGAGACGAGCAGAGCACGCCGCCGACGCCCGCTCAGTACAACCGTCCACCCGCTACTACTGTCGACCGACTACTACCTCTCCCGACTCGCGCTACAATATATATATAACAACTGTTCCTGGCGACCCGGTGCGTGCCACTACTGTCGTCTGGCGCGGTCCAAGCGCCGACTAGCAACGATAAATAACTCTCTGGTCAGACAGAGATGCTGTCATGCCTCGCCATCGCTCTGGTAATGAATACATACGTGTTGCAGCGTGCGTACCACCGGAACACGCAGTGGCGGAGCCAAAGACTGTGTTGTCGAGGTCGAGTGCGAGCGGGAAGAGAGGCAGCGTCGGCACGGAGATGCAAGCGAGCGCGAGACGCACGGGGGCTGCGGCGTGGCGCGTTTGCGGTCGGCGCCTTTGGTGGCAACGGCCGGGACAAGCAGCGGTGTATGGTGTGGTGCGGGGCGGACAGGGGCGGCGGTGGACGGGGAGGAGGCGGCGCGACGACGGCATGGGGGCGAAAACGGGACGGGGGACGGCGGATGCTGAGAGGCGTCACGCGCGGACAGGACACAGACACAGAGACACACAGATTGGAAAGGGAGGGTGCGCGGTAGTAGTTGGGAATGTGCGTACCGTGCGGGATGGGAGTGGGCGAGGAACACGGTCGTGGCCCCCTGTTTTGGGTGCGTGTGATGACGTCGGTGTGTTGTGGGAAGGGAAGGTGCTGTGGCGGCGGCGCGTAATGGGCGTAGGCCGAAAAGAGAAAGGAACGTGGGCAGTGTGTTGGCAAGCGTCGGTTCGACTGCGACGTTGATGGGCAGGGCAGGGCAGGGCAGGGCAGGGCAGGGCAGGGCAGGGCAGGGCAGGGCAAGGTTAATGGTGGTAGGAGTAGGCGTGTGGGCGCAAAAAATCTGCCGCTGCAGGCGGTGCCGTAACCGCCATGGCGGGAAGGAGAGAGGGCCAAAGAAAGAAAGAAAGAAAGAAAGAAAGAAGAAAACAAAAAAAAAAAAAAAAGGAGGCGGGGGCGAAAGTGGAGAGGCGGTGGTGTGAGAAGGGCGGGGGCGGAAGGAAGGCAGGAAGGACAAGAGGCGAGGCGAGGCGACGGCTTGCTTTGTGTATCGGTCGGTCTCTGGCTATGCTTCGTTTTCTGCAGCAGGGTCGGTGCGCGGCGTGGCTCGCGGCAGTGGGAACGCCTGGTGGCTGGACGGCCAGCAATGCGGTTGGATGGGCGGCCACAGCACCGCACCTGTGCCCGAGGAGGAGACGCTGGCGGCGGGCCCTGAGGTGAGGCCGGCTCGGCTGGGGCTGTGGATGTGTAGGTGTGCGCCGCTGCTGCAACAACGAGTAAAACGCGAGAAGAAGGGATGGCGGTAGAGAGGAAAAAAAAAAAAAAAAAAGGTCGTGTTGTGTTGATGCGCAGGCAGACGCGTACAGAGGGACGAGCCCGGTCTGCAGCAGGGTGTGGCCGTGCCGAGTGCAGAGCAGCGGCGGCTCGGTTCGGTTCGGTTCGGCCCGGCCCGGCGGGCCGCGCTGTTGTCGCGGACGTGAGCGCCCCCTGGCGGGTGGCCGGAGGCGGCGCGGCGTGTTGGACGTGTGGCTGGTGGCAGTGCACAATTTGCGAGTGGCTGGCGGTGTGGTGTGGCGGTTGGCGCGTCGGGCGGCGGAGAGAGAGAGGGAGGAGAGGTATGTGTTGCGGGCGCCCTTTGCTGCGCTGCGTCGTTGCGTGTGCCGTACAGGGCGGGCGCTTGTCGACTGTGTGGGCGGTGTGGCGAATTGGCGTGAAACGGCTGCCGAGAGGTGTGTGGTAGCGAGCCGGTCGTTGTCAGTGCGACGGGGAATGTGCGTGCGTTTGGCGGTTTCGGTGTGCTTTTTGCGGCGTGAGAGTGGGAATTAGTGGGGCCGGCTGTTGTGTTGGTTCCTTGTGTCTTGTGTCGCGTAGCTTGATGGCAACGTGGAAGGACGCCGGTTTCGTTTCGAGCCTTGCGTGTGGTTGTCGACGTTGACTGGTTGGCGTGTGCCGATGCACGTGCATGTGTGGGTCGCGAGTGCGTTTTTGGCTGGCTGTGTGTGTGTGTGTGTGTGTGTGTGTGTGTGTGTGTTTTGGGGGGGAAGGGGGAGGCGGTGGTGAAAGTGCAGTCGTTGCCACGGGCGTCGTCGGGTGGGGCTGGGGCTGTGCGTCGTGGCGGAAAGGTGGTAGGTTGCGGGAAGCGAGCCCGTCGTTGACGGTGTCGCGTGAGTTGTGAATCGAGCGGGGCGCGGGGCGCGGGACAGGAGCAGCGTGCCGCTGCGTCGTGGTCGTCAGCAGAGGCTGTGCGTGTGCTTGTCCTTTTTTGTGGGCGGTTCGTGCGAGGCGTTTTTGTTTTGTGTTGCCCTGCCCTAGTTGTTAGTTTATTTTGTTTGTGTTTGTTATTTTGAGACGACGACTGGTTGGTGGCGTGCGCGCGAAGTGGCGGTGTGCGCTTCCCGTGTCGTTTGTGTTGTTTTGTTTTTTTTTGCACTGGGCCCCGGGGGGTGGGTGGGTGGGTGCGTGTGTGTCGATTGCCGGCTGGCGAAAGGTGCGCCATCGGCGGGGTGGGTCGCCGGCACAAGTAGAGGCGGCGGCGTTGTTGCTGTTGTTGTGTGGTGTTTGTTTTGTTCGGCTGTGTCGGCGAGCTGTGTTGCGGTGCGTGTGAACGGTGGTGCAAAAGTGCTGGCGTTGGGGCTGCGACTGCGACTGCGACTGCGACGGCGGCGAGCCGCGGGCGCGCATGATAGTGATGTTGTGAACAGCGGCTGTGTACGGTAGTGGTGTTGTTGTAGCACGACGTGCATCCGGGCCGGCGCGGAAAGCGCAGTTGCGGGCGGTTGCCCTTCGGTGCCAGCCATGTCGCGTGAGCGGCGGGTTGCTCTGGTGTCGACACGTGGTGCTCTGGGTTGTTGTGTGGTGCCCTTTGGCCGGTGGGGGTGGTTCGCGTGTGTCTCGTTCGCGCTCGGTATCTGGTCGTGGTCGTGCTGCTCCCCCGTCTGTCGGCGGTTTTCGACGTCGTCTGTACGTTTTTGTTCGTTTGCGGCGTGCCTGCCGACGTCGTCCCGTCGCGACCTTTCAACCGAAAGTGTGGCGCCCGAAGGTGAACGAACGTAACCCTGACCTCGGCGCTTTACGCTGAGCCGAGCGAACCGAACCTAACCTGTGGTGTGGCGAGGTGAGCTCAGCCTGTGAGCCCCTAACGTCTACGTACGGTAAGCTGTCCGGCTCACGCCTCACGTTTGAACGCTTTTTTAACCTACGTTTGACGCTTCTTAACCTAGCACTGACCCCTTAACCTAACGTGTAACCTAACCTAACCTAACCTAACCTAACCTAGCCTCTGACGCCTGACGTGTTTGAATGCTTAACCTAAGTTTGACGCTTAACCTAACCCAAGTCCCCTTAACCTAACCCACGTCCACCTAACCTAACCTAACCTAGACGTGTAAACGTAATGTGTAACGCGTAACGTGTAAGGTCGGCTGGCGTGTGTGCTGACGGCAGATTGGGTTGGTCTGTAGATTCGGATTGCGGTTTGCCTCGGTCGAGGGGTTGGGTCGGAAGCGGCGAGGGGCGGCGGCGCCTGTTGCGCAGGCGGCGTCCGTTTGCGGCGGGCAATTGTTCAGAAACGGCTGTGAATGTTGGCGGGCGAGAGGAGGAGGACGGCGCGCGATGTGGCCCGACGGCTGCGGGCCGATCGGGAAACGGCGGGAGGGCGACGGAAGGCGATGGGGCGGCGGAGGCGCGTTTGCACGGCCGTCATCGCCGCACGCCTCGGCTTGTGTGGCTGTGGCGCCGGCCGCGCTGGCCGGGCTGCCGCGGCGACGGTGTGGGAGTTTTGCCGAAGGTTTGGCCATTGTGGCGGGTCGTCGGCTGGG
Organism: Schistocerca serialis cubense; assembly: GCF_023864345.2. Lineage (NCBI taxonomy): Eukaryota > Metazoa > Arthropoda > Insecta > Orthoptera > Acrididae > Schistocerca > Schistocerca serialis. The sequence continues at coordinate 357,811 of NW_026047510.1, read as the reverse complement.
GCTGTGGGGGCGGCATTTGGGCGGGGGCGGCGATTCTCGGCGGGCCGACCCAGGCTGTAGCGCGCGGTAGCTGCAGTTTGGCCGTGGTTTGCGGCGCTGCCGTGGCGACTGGTTGGCGACTGTGGTGTGGCTGTGTGTAGCCCCATCCTCGGTGGTTTGAAAGGCGCGGGCGGTTGTGGCGCAGGTTTGGGGCTGCTCCGCACAGGCTGTCGGACGTTGGGCGGTAGCAAGCGCGGGAGGCGCGGCGCGGCGGCGCGCAGAGTGGCGGCCGCTCTCTCGGCCGTCCGCGCCCGCCCGCGACACTGGCTGGGCCCTTGTGATTCTCTGCTCCGCTCTTTCGAGTCTGGGATGCCGGCCGAGCCGGACGCACGCGCCGAGCGCTCCGCGCCTTAGCATCCTAAGATGTCAGACAGTGTTAGAGCGGACGGGGCCGCGTCCCTGCACGCTACCGGAGGTGAGTCGAGCACATCAGATGTACGCCCGCGTTTTCCTGATAGTGCTCCCCCTCAACTGGACGACGCATCCGGCGCCGTCGCACGCGTGTGTAGTAGTGTCTCACTCGACGCGCTCGCGAACGCGACAGATTTTGCCGGTGACTCGATAGTACCCACCGTGCCCTTGGCACAGTCTTTGGAGACGGCAGCAGCCGTCGGCACGTCGCAGCGCCCTGAAGATGCGCTGCAGACGCTAATAAACCTGCTACCGACACCTACAACCTCCGCCGACAGCTCCACGCCGTCAGCGGAGCCAATGGAGCAGGAAACATCTTATAAAGGTAATAGTGCGTCAAAAACAAGGAAACGCGCCAACACAGGAGATAATGAGGATCACTCCTTCCTCAAAAAGAAGAGTGTTGACCAACCACGGCAGTCAACACACCGTGCTCGGCGTAACGGCCGCTCACGTAATAGTACCGACGAGGACGGTTTTGTGCAGCCGAAGAAGACAGCCAGAGCCGTTCCGTCGTCGGAAACGCTGGCAGCAAACACCAGCAATATGTTTGACGCGCTCTCTGATAGTGAGGAGGAAGAGGAGCATGACAACACAGCTCCACGCGGCCGTCTTCCCCCGCCACTTGTGATCGCGTATGAAAAAGACTTCCGGAGCCTACAGATCATGCTAAATGGTCTGCTGGGGAAAAACAATTATCGAGTGCGTACAGCGGGTGACACGGTGTACAAAGTGCGCGTGAATAACTGTGACCTGTACAATAAACTCTTACACGCCGCAAGAGCACAAGGCATAGAGTACTATACGTATTCCACTTCACGCAAACGACCTCTGAAGGTCGTGTTTAAAGGAGTACCGTTAAAGTACTCCAATGAACATGTAAAGGAGGACTTAGAAGACCTAGGCTTTATAGTTCAATCTGTAACAAAAATGAGGGACCCAAGAACCAACAGGCGCGGCCCTCTAAGACTCGTGTGTGCGGGCAGCACGGACAAAAACAGAGAGCTGTTCAAATTGAAATTTATAGGCCCGTGTGAAGTAACACCAGAAAACTTACGCCAAACAGGTGGCTACGCCCAGTGCTACCGCTGTCTCGAATTAGGACATGTAGACAAGCACTGCGGAATGCAACCGTTCTGTGTGCGTTGTGCCGCTCCTCATGCTGCGATCGAGTGCGACGTGAAGGGGGAGCCGTATAAAGACTTCAAGCCGAAGTGTAAACTCTGTAACGGCGAGCACGTGGCATCTTATCGAGGATGTCCACGGCACAAAGCCTTCGCAGCGCGCCTCCGGAAAGCGGAGACGCCGAAGAAAGGCACAGTTTTGGCGGGAAACTCCAGACACCGCGGAGCCGAGGGGGAAGGACGAACAAAAGGTGGTCGCCGTCGTCGAGGTCGCCGGCGCGGGGTAAGGACCTCCAAACCCCGCCCAGGTGACACTTCACACCGTCCCCAGGCCGAGCAGACTTCAGCCCAACCGAAGACGGCCAGCGCACAAAATGGCAGGCAAGTCCCGCCCAGCGCGGCCATCGTCGCGGACGGAGCAATCCCCGAGCGGCGCAAGACGCAGGTAACACCGTCCACCTCTCCCACCACCGAGCGCCCGCGCGCCAATCAGAGCGCGCGCCGCTGGGAGAACACCGCGCCAGCGGCACAAAATGGCGGCCCAGAGGCACCGCCACTGAACGATGCGGCCATCTTCCCCGGCCTGCGCGGGCGCCGACAGCATGGCGGACCCCAGGCAGCCACGCGCCATCTTGTCGGCAGCAGCAATGGCGGCGAGCCCGCCGCTGGCCAGGCAGCCACGCGCCATCTTGTCGGCAACGGCAATGGCGGTGAGACCGCCGCTCGCCAGGCAGCACTCGACAACACACCACAAGCCGACCGCCACGACGCCGTCGGCAGCATGAGCGCCAGCTATGAGCGCATGATGATGGCAATGGAGCAGCGAATGTTCGCGATGATGGAAAAATTCATTTCCCTCGTCGTGAACGTCATCAGCGAACTTCCTGCCAAGATTGCGGCCGCTATGCAGCAGGCAACAAATATCAACAACCCCACGACCCAGCATGGCAGCGCCACGAGAAATTAAAATATGCCTCTGGAATGCCCGCGGCCTACGAGAGCAGGCCGCAGAATTTCGCGAGTTAATTCGCACGGAAAATGTGGATTTATGTCTCGTGACGGAGACGTTCCTGAAACCCGGAGTCCGCGTCGGGATACCGAATTATGTGTGTCACCGCGACGACAGGCCAACCCACGGAGGGGGAACGGCAATATACGTTCGTCGGACGCTAAGCCACTATAAGATTCACCTGCCGCCGCTGCAGACAGCCGAGGCGACCGCGGTCGCAGTAAACACGGCGCATGGAAAAATCACGGTCGGTGTCGTGTACAAGTCACCGAGTCGGCGCCTGCAACGAGAAGACATGGACAAATTGTTGTCACTTCCAGGACAACTTCTACTGGGAGGCGACTACAATTCCAAAAATCAAGTCTGGAATTCCAGACTTACGAACACGAGTGGGCGGCAGCTGCAACGCATCGTAGAGCGCCATAACGCCGTAGTTGTCGCCCCTCACGAACCGACCATCTTTCCTCCTAGAGGGTTGCCTGACGTGATCGACATACTGATAAACAAAGGCGTCAGACAGAACCTGACAGCGAGCACAAGGCCGCCGATCAACTCCGATCATGTCCCAGTCATGTTCGAAGTTGAGGCGGAACTTGCGCCAATTCCAAGAAGAGGGCTCGACTTACGCGGAATCAACTGGGACCAATACCGCGAAGCCATGGTGGCAGCATTGGAACAACTCCCGGAACCGGCCGCGAACGGCGTAAACGCGGCTCTACAACACTACACAAACTGCATGGTGGAAGCAGCAACCAACGCCACGCCGCCCAGACCAGCAGCCGACCACCGAAGCTGCAAACCACAGCGTCTGCCACGAGACCTGGAGAACTTAATCTCCGAGAAAAACCGGGTTGCCAGAGAATGGCAACGCACCCGAAATCCGGCCATCAAACCGACACTCAACCGGTTGCGCCGGGAAATCAAGGTCGCAGCAGAAAAACACAGGCACCAGGAGTGGGCGACCAAGATCTCCCAGCTCAACACGGAAGATGGTTCGGCGTGGAGAACGGTTAAGAGCTTCATCCGTCGCACGATGAAAGTTCCTCCACTCCAGGTCGGAGCAGATTTTGTCAGCGAGCCGAATGCAAAGGCCAACTGCCTGGCCGATGCGTTCGCCGCTAATTTCACACCGATGGAGGACCCAGTCGACGCAGCGCACATTCGACTCGTCAGGGATCGTCTTCCCCGCTACCTTGCGGCGAGGGACCCAGACGACCACATCACGCCGATAGCCGTCGACGAGGTGAAACTGCTGCTGCGTCACCTTCAAGGTCGCAAAGCAGCGGGTCCAGACATGGTGACAAATTCGCTCCTCAGGCAACTCCCAGAAGAAGCAGTGGCCAAACTTACAGAACTCTTCAATGAAGTGCTTCGTACAGAAGAGTTTCCGCAAATCTGGAAGCACGCAGAAATAGTGGCCCTACCAAAACCAGGGAAGGACGCGCGGATGGCAAAAAACTACCGTCCGATTAGCTTGCTGCCGGCGCTATCCAAACTTTTTGAGCGGGTATACATGACGCGCCTCCTGCGTCATATCACCGACGAACAAATTCTGCCTGATGAGCAATTTGGGTTCCGGCGAGGACACTCTGCCACACACCAAGTCCTACGGCTGACTGAGGAAGCGTTCGGAGCAGTTGACCGACGCGAGTATTTCGGTGCTCTTATGCTCGACGTGTCACGCGCCTTTGACTCGGTGTGGCACGAAGGCCTCCTGTACAAGTTGCTTGTACTGGGGGTACCCGTGTCACACGTGAGTCTCCTGCAGACTTACCTGCGGGACAGGACGTTCCACGTTCGGGCAGACAGTGGAATCTCCACGGAGCGCAGGGTACTCGCGGGTGTACCGCAAGGCTCGGTCATCGGCCCGACGCTTTACTCGGTCTACACAGCGGACCTCCCACGTACAGGTGCAGTGAACAACGCCCTGTACGCGGACGACACCGCCGTCTACGGCCGCAGCAGATGCCCCCGAGCTCTACAACGGCGTCTGCAAGCGGCAACCGCGGCGCTAGAAGAATGGGCCACGAAATGGCGTCTGGCTTATAATCCCGAGAAAAGCCAGGCGATCATCATCGCGCTCAGGCATGTTCCGGCAGACCTCGAGCAGCTGACAGTCCGCGGAAGACCCGTACCGTGGAACAACAGTGCCAAGTATCTTGGCGTCACGCTAGACAAGCGTCTAACGTGGCGCCAACACATCGAAGAAGTGAGGAGGAAGGCTCTGGGTAGACTGCGCATGTTGTACCCGGTCATCAACCCCACATCATCGCTACCAGCAGACTTAGGTCTCACCTTGTACAAAGCCACCATCAGCCCACTGTTTGATTATGCAGCGGTGGTGTGGGGCAACGCAGCCGAGACCAACATCCGCCGTCTACAAATGGTCCAAAACAGGGCCCTCAGAACGGTGCTGCATCTCCCGTGGGACTTCAACACCGCGGAACTACACCACGTCGCAGGAGTTCCCTTACTCAGACAGCGGTTCCAACTCGCTGCCCAAGACTTCTACGAGAAGGTCGAAGTATCGCGTAACCCTAAGGTACGCGATCTCGGCCATCGACCACACTGGCGCGCCACGCTGCGCTGGCCAGATCTCCTTCGCCTGCAACAATAGTGCCGCGAAGTGAAGACTTTCCTCATGTGATGTTCCAGTGCAGAACAAGACTAAAACCTCACAAAGACTTATACTAACATGGTGCACCCTATTTATGGAAGAAAGAGCGTCAAGTACGCTGAAAACTTCCTCACAAGTGTTAACGCAGAAATGCGTCACACACACACTTATGCACACGCATTCTCTGCTCCGCTGCTGTGCTGTGCTTGCGTGCCTGCCGTCCCGCTCGCTCTCGCTCTCGCTCTCGCTGTGTGTTACGCGCGTCGTCGAAATGGCAGATCAGGCGGCTACGAACGAGACTGCTGCGGCACCCGCCGCCACCGGCACTACGAAGAAGGCCAAGTCTGCGTCGTCTGCGAAGAAGCCGCGCGCCAAGCCTGCGCACCCGCGCACCTCTGAGATGGTGACGGCCGCCATCAAGAGTCTGAAGGAGCGCGGCGGGTCGTCGCTGCAGGCGATCAAGAAGTACATAGCCGCGCACTACAAGCTGGACGCGGAGAAGCTGGCGCCGTTTATCAAGAAGTACCTCAAGTCGGCCGTCGTGGCGGGCGAGCTGGTGCAGACGAAGGGGAAGGGCGCGTCCGGCTCGTTCAAGCTTGCCGGCGCCGGCGGCGGGGGGGCGGCCGAGGGCGGCAAGGCTCGTGCTGGCGGTGCCAAGAAGAAGCGCGCCGCTCCGGCCAGCAAGGAGAAGAAGGGCGCCCGTGCGGCCGGCGCAAAGAAGGCTGGTGGCGTGAAGGCGGCGACCGGTCGGAAGGCGGGCGCCGCCAAGAAGGCGTCTGCGGCGTCGGCCGCTCCCGCGGGTGCGAAGAAGGCGGCTGCGGCCAAGCCGGCCAAGGCCAAGTCGCCGTCGAAGGCGAAGAAGGCCGCCAAGGTTCCGACGAAGAAGCCGAAGGCGCCGCGCCCGAAGAAGGCGACGACGCCGTCTAAGGCGAAGGCTTCGCCCAAGAAGAAGAAGTAGAGTAGAGGAGAAAGAGATGGGAAAGGAAGGGTTTGGCGCTTGACTCCGTCGTCCCCACCCCCCGTCGTCGTCTAGTGGCGCGCAAGAGACGCGCGGCCCAAAACGGCCCTTCTCAGGGCCATCAAAGCACGTCGGGGAAGGTTTTGATTGTCGTGTTGCGTTTGTTTGGTGTGGGTGTCTGTCTGTCTGGCGTTTCTGTATGCCCGTGGGGATGCTGTTTGCGTGCCGCGGTGGTTGGATTGCGGGGGTCGGTGGCGGGTGTGGGCGGCGGTAGCGGTAAGCGGTGTTGTTGTTGTTGTCGTGGTTGATTGTCGCCGTGTTTGTGGCGGCGGCCGACGGTTGGTTTTCTGTCACGTTGTTGTTTTGTTTGAATACGTTGGTTGGCTTGCCTGCGTTCGTTCTTCTCGGATGTCTGTCTTGTCGAGTCGTGTCTGGTCTTTGTTTTGTTCCTTTGTGTGTGTTATGTTTTGCAACGGGGGGCACGTTGAGATGTGGGAAGGAGTCGGCGGGGGATTTCGGTGGCGTGTAGAGCGAGCGAGCGCGCCTGCCTGGCCGTTGGCCGTCGGAGTGGAGTGCGGGTTTTTTTGTTTTTGTTTTCGAAACGAAAGCGGCGGCCGGCCGGCCAGCCACCCGTGCGGTGTGACGTCGGCCGTTGGGTATTGTGCGCTTGGAGCGCCGGGGAGGGATGATGTGTGATTGTTGCGCGCTGCTAGCAGGCAGGCAGGCAGAGTGAGCGGGTGTGGCGGACGGACGGGAAGTGGTGGTTTTTGTTTTTGGGTTGCGGGGCGAGAGGCAGGCGACCGACAAAGTTTGCTCGCGACGGAGAGATGTTAGTGGCCCTGAAAAGGGCCGTTTTTGTTTGTGCGGTGCGGTGCCGCGGCGCGGTTTAGGCGCGCTCGCCGCGGATGCGGCGCGCGAGCTGGATGTCCTTGGGCATGATGGTGACGCGCTTGGCGTGGATTGCGCACAGGTTGGTGTCTTCGAAGAGGCCGACGAGGTAGGCCTCGCTGGCCTCCTGCAGGGCCATGACTGCGGAGCTCTGGAAGCGCAGGTCGGTCTTGAAGTCCTGGGCGATCTCGCGCACTAGGCGCTGGAATGGCAGCTTGCGGATGAGCAGCTCTGTGCTCTTCTGGTAGCGCCTGATTTCTCGCAGGGCGACGGTGCCCGGCCTGTAGCGGTGGGGCTTCTTGACGCCTCCGGTGGCGGGCGCGCTCTTCCTCGCCGCCTTGGTGGCGAGCTGTTTGCGCGGCGCCTTTCCGCCGGTGGACTTGCGGGCCGTTTGCTTTGTGCGGGCCATAGCGGTAGCGGAGCGGCGTGCGTGGAGGTTAGGTGCGGCGCGGCGTCCGGTGCTGCCTTGACAACGGGCCCGCGCGCCTCCGTGCTGCGCTTATATGCCCTCGGTTGCGCGTGGTGGGGGGAGGGCGGGCCAGAGTCTATATAGGGGGGCGGCGGGCGCGCTGGGCGCAGACCGTAGCCGACTCTCCAGCCGCTGCAGCTGCTGTTTGTGCACGTTTTGCTTTGCCCGAGGAAGGAAGGATGACAGGCCGCGGCAAGGGAGGAAAGGGGCTCGGCAAGGGTGGCGCCAAGCGGCACCGCAAGGTGTTGCGCGACAACATCCAGGGCATCACGAAGCCCGCCATCCGCCGCCTGGCTCGCAGGGGCGGCGTGAAGCGCATCTCTGGTCTGATCTACGAGGAGACCCGCGGGGTGCTGAAGGTGTTCCTGGAGAACGTGATCCGCGACGCGGTGACGTACACTGAGCACGCCAAGCGCAAGACTGTGACGGCCATGGACGTGGTGTACGCCCTGAAGAGGCAGGGGCGCACCCTGTACGGTTTCGGCGGTTAGGCTGCGTCGCAGCGGGCGCTGGCCTTCCCGCGGCCGTGCTTGTGGGTGGGAGAGACTAGAAAACGGCCCTTTTCAGGGCCACCACACTGTTCGGAAGTTGAAAAGTGCGAAAGAGTCTGTGTTGTTGCTGCGTGTGTGCGCTGTGTTGTTTGTTTGTTTCTCTCTCTCTTTCTTTCTTTGTTTCTTTCTTTCCGTTTGTGAGCGACGTGATGTGACTGGGAGGGGAGAAGGAAAGGAAACGTGTCATGTGGCTGGCTGTGTGTGGAGCTGCTTCGTTTGTGTGTCTTTGTATCGATCGCGACGGAGATGGCGGGCTGTGTGTTGTTGTGCGAGAGGCGGTGATTATTTGCTTGCGTGGTTTGGCTCTGTGTGTTTGCGGCGGCGTTGGGGTTTCCGAGGCAAGGCGGCCGGATCAGCTGTTTCGTTCGTGTCGACGGCCGTTGCGCGCGGGAGTGGAGGGCGGTGTGTCGACACGCCTCCCTTTAACAATGGTCATTATTGCTGCCGTTGTCGTTTGGAAGGCGACTGCGACCGTGCAAAATGTGTGTGTGTGTGTGTGTGTGTGTGTTGGGCCACACGGGCTGTGTGGACGACAAGATGGCGGACGTGCGCCGGCGGCGGCTGTGCTGTGAAAGTGCAAAGTTAAAAAACAAAACAAGGTGCGGCGAGGACGACTGAAATTTTGCTTTGGACGTAGGTTTGTGTGGTGGCCCTGAAAAGGGCCGATTGTTGTGGGCCGAGCCGGCAAAGCGCGTTGCGTGCAGGGGAGCACGCGGCGGCTGCGATTGCCTGGCCTCCTTTAGGCCTTCTTCTCGGTCTTCTTTGGCAGCAGGACGGCCTGGATGTTGGGCAGGACACCACCCTGTGCGATGGTGACGCCCGACAGGAGCTTGTTGAGCTCCTCGTCGTTGCGGATGGCAAGCTGCAGGTGGCGCGGGATGATGCGCGTCTTCTTGTTGTCGCGGGCCGCGTTTCCGGCCAGCTCGAGCACCTCAGCCGCGAGGTACTCCATGACGGCGGCGAGGTAGACGGGCGCCCCGGCGCCGACGCGCTCTGCGTAGTTTCCCTTGCGCAGGAGGCGGTGGATTCTGCCGACCGGGAACTGGAGCCCAGCCCTGCTTGAGCGGGACTTTGACTTGCCCTTGACTTTGCCTCCCTTTCCGCGTCCGGACATGGCGATGGGCTAGCGACGGTGCACACGAAACGGAAACGAAAACGACCGGTGCGAGCGGCAGCGAGTCGAGCAGCGGAGTGCGTGCCGGCGCGCGCGCGGCCTCCTTTCATCTGGACTGGGTGTGGAACATCCCAGGCTATCGTGAATGTAGGGTTTACCGAGAGGCATTTCCTACCAAGGCTGCAGGGTGTGGTTGGCGGTGGTCAGCGCGTATGATAACTGGAAATCGCTGAGAGGAAGAAGTGGTGGTAAGTCTTCTGGGCTGACCTGATTATTCGATCAGGGCAACGGGCCGCCTGTAGTGGTCGTGATGGTCATTATGTCGTCCTAACCTCCGGACGAGGGGATTGTCTGAAGTGCGGGTGGCATTATAAAACCGGCGCGCTGCGTCTTGAAATCTCTCCCGGACGAGGGGTTCCTCAGCCGCCTGATGGAGGGGGCGATGAGGGAAATCACGCGGAACATGGTAAACTCGGCGCAAGAGCTTGTTTTGTAGTTGCTGGAGCCTCTGAATGTGGGAGGGGGCAGCATTGCCCCAGACTTCACAGGCATAGTCCATGACCGGACGAATGCACGTACGATAGATATGCAGTCCGTTGGCGACAGGGAGCGAGGAAGTTTCGTTGAGCATGGGGTACAATGCCCCAGCCCTCTGAGATGTCTTCCGGTGTACAGCGGCGACGTGAGCCTTCCATGTCAGGGTGCGATCGAGAATGACCCCGAGGTAGGTGGCAGTCGTGGTCCAGGTGATGGCCTGATTACAAAGCACCAGTGGTGGCACTTCAGGTGGGAGACGGCGAGTGAGGAGCATCGCCTGAGATTTGGTGGCGTTGAAGCCGATCCGCCAGTCGGCGGCCCAGCGCTCGAGGTCCTGCAGAGCAGCTTGCAGACGTCGGAGGACGGCGTCGATGTTGCGATGGCGCGAGAAGAGGGCCGTGTCATCAGCATAGATGGCACGACCAACCCTCGGGGAAATCGGCAGGTCAGAGGTGTAGACAGCATACAATATCGGGCCCAGAACGCTCCCTTGGGGCACTCCAGCAAGGACTGGGCGAACAGAGGAAGACGTGCTGCCAACTCGGACGACAAAAGTACGGCCCTCAAGGTAGTTGCCGAGTAGGCGGACGAAGCACGAAGGGATGCCGAGATGGAACAACTTGAAGAGCAGGCCGTGGTGCCAGACGGTGTCAAAGGCCTTGGACACATCGAGCAGGACAAGGCCGCAAAACTCCCGATTGTTGAACGCCAGTGTCGCCTCCTCGACGACGCGGAGCAACTGTTGAGTGGTGGAGTGGTGCTGGCGGAAGCCAAACTGTTCCCGAGGAATGATATTGTCCTGGTGGAGCAGCCGGCCGAACCTAGAGAGGAGGATTCTCTCGAAAACTTTACTCAACGTCGGGAGGAGACTGATGGGGCGATAATGCTCCGGTACTGTCCTGTTTTTGCCCGGCTTCGGGACCGCCACAACGACAGCCTTCTTCCAAGCGTCTGGGTACTGCAGCTGGTGAAAGATGGCGTTGAAGAGAGCGACCACATACAGGATGGCCATCCTGGGCAGCATGCGGAGGACTCTCCCGTCAACGTTGTCGTGCCCCGGGGCCTTCGTCTGGGGAAGTCGGCGAAGATGGTCAGTGACCTCCCTTTCCGATGTTGGGACAATGGTGGCGTCACCGTGATCGCCGTGGAGGAAGGCAGCAAGTCTGGTCTCCACTGTGCGGACGTTCTCGTTGTCGACCGGCGCCGCAAGGGGCCGGAAGTTGGCCTCAAAAGTCGACGCCAGGGCCTCGGCTTTAGCGGCGGGCGTGTAAGCAGGTCCATCGGTAGTTGTGAGCGGCGGCATGTGTGGGCGGTGCCGTGTGAGGGAACGGACCAACTCCCACGTGTCGGCCCCAGGATCAACTGAGGCAAGCTTCTCCTCCCACCGGCGGATACGGTGAGCAGCAAGGGCAGCCTTGATGACGCGGCGGAGATGATTGATGCGCCGCTTCAGCACGGGCTGGCGTGTTTCATGCCAAACTCTGTTCAGACGGTTTCGTTCTCGGATAAGGTCCCGTAAGTCTGCAGGGAGTGCTGGAGCTGCCACTGAAGAAACCCGTGGAGGCGTAGTGGAGTCAGCAACAGCCGTGGTGAGAGCCGCAGTCAGCGTGTGAAGAGCAGCATTGACATCCGTGTCCAGTGGAGGTGGCTCATCCGGGAGGCGTTGCAGAACAAGCTGCCGGAAGCGCGGCCAGTCGGTCTTCCGGGTGTCGAGCTTCGCCGCTGGTGGAAGCGGAGTGACATGTAGTCGAAAGAGCACCGGCAAGTGGTCGGAGCTCAAGGCGTGCAGAACGTCGGGGGTGACAAACCAGTCGACACCCTTGACGAGACAAATGTCCAAAACGTCGGGAGCAGAGCCGTTCGAAGGGTAGTGCGTCGGCTCAGCAGGTCCATACACAGAAGCTCGTGCCCTCTCTGCAGCATGATAGAGCCGCCTCCCGCTGACGTTCAGCGTCCGAGAATTCCAGAGCTGGTGCTTGGCATTCAGGTCGCCAGCGAGGAAGAGCTTGACCCCAGCACGAAGGAGAGTGTCAGCATCATGGACAGTGAGGTGGCCCCGTGGCGGCCGGTACACGGAGAGAAAGATGACCGTTCCAAGGGACGTCTCCACTGCGACGGCCGTAGCTTCACAGGAGTCCAACCTCGGCAGAGGGACACGATAGTGCCGGAGTGTCCGCTTGACATAGATGGCTGTCCCACCGCCAGCCGTCAGCCTGTCGTCGCGATAGCAGACGTAATTCGGGGCGTTCGCTCGGAGTCCAGGTTTGAGGTGCGTCTCGGTAAGGAGACACACATCCACGCTGTAATCCTGGAGGAACTGCCGGAATTCGAGAAGCGCAGGGAAGAGGCCATTCGCGTTCCACGTTACAGCCGTGAAGGTCTGGTGGCGCCTGAGGTTGTGAGCCATGGCCAGCGGATGCGATCGCCGTGGCAGTGGGGAAACTTCGGAGGGCTGCATGGACTGCAGCAGTGATGGCGGTCGGCAGCTGGGCCAGAGCGGCAGAGACAGCCACGAGGGTGGCCTGGACTTCTTGCAAGACCGCGATGAAATCAGCAGCTGCAGCAGGTGGAGCAGGCCCATCTTCAGAGCGTCGCAGAGGCTGGACAGCAGGGGCAGAAGGAGGCGTCGTCCGGCCCTGGAGGGCGTCGGCGTAACCAAGGTCCGCCCGAGCAGCAAGCAGGCGCCGCTGGGCGGGTTGTCGCGGAGGAGTAGCAGGTGGAGCAGGTGGTGGCGCAGCTCGGCGCCGCTGCTGTTGGCCATCGGAGCGGGACGTCTGCCGCAAGGGAGGTAGTCCACGCTGGCGGCGGCTGGCTGCCTTGTGGACAGCGCAACCGCGGTAGCTCGCAGGATGAGCCCGCTTGCACAGGGCACAGGTGGCTGGTTCGTCCCGGGACCGGGTACACTGCTGGCTGAGGTGACCCTCGCCACACTTGACACATCGTGGCCTCATGCGACAGAGGCGGGAAGTGTGGCCCGGCTCCTGACAATTGTAGCATTGGACGAGGCCCTTCCGTGCGCGTAACTTCTCGACTGTCACCGAGAGGTCATAAAACCTGGTGACTTGGTAGATTTGCCTGTTATCAGGCGTATCAGGCAACACGATCTCCATCAAAGGGATGGGGCGCTGGGTACCAGGCATCTTCATCCGGGTGGCTGCAGTGGGCGCGAAACCCATAGTGATGAGGCCGTCCTTAAAGGCGTCCGCCTTCATCTTCAGCGGTATGCCTCGCATGGCAACCTTGAGAACTTTGGGTCGTACAGTGGGGAAGGTGTAGTTTGGGATCCCACGTGCACCAACCATGTCCATGACAGCCACGTAATCGTCAGTAGTGGCGACTGTCAGTTTCAGGCGGTCTTCGCCGCAGTGTTTGGCGGTAAAAGCGTTCTTGAGGTTGGCCTGGAGCCAGTCCCGAAGCGTCAGATAATCGTCAGGGTAGTCGATAACAATCGGCGGCAGCTTAGGGCCGGAGCGAGGTGTAGCATCGTCGGCGGCCGCCGGTGGAGGCTCGTCAGGATCTTCAGAGTCGGCGCCATCCTGTAGGGCGTCGTACTGATTGGCAGTAGGCACAGGGACAACGGCCGGGCGCCGTCGCGGAGCCGCCCTCTTCTTAGGTGGCGGTTTCTTGAATCCAGCGTCACTCGTACCAGAAGTGTGTGGGTCGTCACTGGCGGACGTCACAGCCGATCGCTTGCGCTGAAGCACCCTCTGCGGGGCGCCGGCAGCGCAGTCCTCACGGGGAGGGTCGGTAGAGTAGTCCATCTCATCGTCCTGGTCGCGCGTAGTCGTCATATACTCTTGGTCCTCCTGGGGTTGCCGGGTCGTCATAAGTGGAGCGTCCGATGGGGCCGCCGACGGCGCAGGCGCCGCCGGACGGCGATCAGACAGCTCCGGCGCGGCGGCGGCAGCTGCCGCGACCGCGCGCGCGTCACAAACGTCTTGCTCGCTCGCCATCTCGAACTCGCGTGCGTTCGTGCGTGCGTGCCGGCGCAGCCGGGGTGGGGGTGCTTTATGGGCTCGGGTGCGGCGGCCGGTTGCGCGCGCGCCCCATTGGTCGGCGGCCGCAACAGGGCGAGCTGGTAAAGGTGCGGCGGCGGCTGGCGGCGGGTGCCACTGTGTGGGGAGACGCTGACTAGAGCGGAGCGCTTGCTACTGGTGTTGCTGCTGCCGTACGTTCGTTCGAGATGCCGCCCAAGACTAGCGGGAAGGCCGCCAAGAAGGCTGGCAAGGCGCAGAAGAACATTTCGAAGGGCGACAAGAAGAAGAAGCGCAAGAGGAAGGAGAGCTATGCCATCTACATCTACAAGGTGCTGAAGCAGGTGCACCCTGACACGGGCATCTCGTCGAAGGCGATGAGCATCATGAACAGCTTCGTGAACGACATTTTCGAGCGCATTGCGGCCGAGGCTTCTCGCCTGGCGCACTACAACAAGCGCTCGACCATCACGTCCCGCGAGATCCAGACCGCTGTGCGGCTGTTGCTGCCTGGCGAGCTGGCCAAGCACGCCGTGAGCGAGGGCACGAAGGCGGTGACCAAGTACACGAGCTCCAAGTAAGGAGGTGGCTCTGGAATGGAAGGAAGGAAGGATGGAGAAGGCTCCTCCGTTGCGAGAGCGGCAAAACGGCCCTTTTCAGGGCCACCAACTTGCCTTTTGCGGGAAGGGCGGAATTGTTGTTGTTGTTGTTTGTGTGGACGGCTGTGATGTATGTGTGCATTTTGATTGTGGGTGGGGGGGGCGCGTCAAAGCGTGTTGCGGGGTACGGCCACGAGGTTGGTCGCCGTGGCGTGGAATGGTGGCACGCCTCGTTGGAGTGGTTTTGACCCATTGGTGTTGGTGTTGGTGTGTGTGTGTGTGTGTGTGTGTTACCTGTCTGCGAGGGGGGACAGTGCGATCGGCGACTTTTGTGTCACCGTAACGACGGCCGTTTGCGGGTTTGTTTTTTGCACATCATACATGGCGAGGGTGAAATGTGAAATGTTTTTGTTTGGTTTGTTTTTTTTTCCCCTTTGCTGTACGCCGAGTTTGACAATGGTGCGACGTAACTGCAGCGTGGAGGTGTGTGAGTGACGTTGAAATGAACGTGCCATTAAGACGCATTGTTGTTGTATTGTACTGTACGTGTACGGCGACACGCACGATGATGTACCATTCGACTCTGATTTTTGATAGCCGTGTCTGACTGATTGCGTACGACGCACGCACACCGATGTCGTCATTCAAGATGCACGCGTGTCCAGTGCAGTACAGTAAGCGCGACGCTAGACGACGACGACGACGACGACGGCGGCGGCGGTCGTCGTTTGTTTGGCGAATGTCTGTACACGTGTTTGTCTGTGTCCATCCGGTATGTATTTGTTTGTTTGAAAGTGTTTTGTGTGTCGGTGACGTGGTCCGATCCGTCGCCCCCTGAGTAACTGTCGATCGGCGCGATAGACCGGCGTCACGCAACTGAACCGAAGTCTTGGGCACACCCGTCATACTGTTGTACACCGTCGCGCTGAGAGCGGTAACGAAAGGTTGACTTTGATCGGTCGAATGTCTGGGCAGAACGTGAGGAATGAGGCAAGAGTGCAAGGAGGGGGGGGCAAAAGAGAGAGGAAGGGAAAAAGGGGAGAAACGCATTCGTAGAGCAACGGAACGTTCCCGTGTCGGAGGCGTATTGGAGCCGGACTGAAATGCGTTTAACGGCGGCGCGGCTGCAAGTGTCTGCCGTGGTGAACGTTACCTTTGACGGCTGCATTGGGCTTTGCCTTTGCTTTCGCTTTCGCTTTCGCTTTCGCTTTCCCGGATGTACGTAACGTTTGTTGATATGGTTCTGAGGAAGAGTGTATGACAGTGCCGTGCCGTCCATGTTCGTGTGCCCTCCCATTGTGTGTATGCTATTGTCTGTGTACTTGAATGATGTATGTAGGTGTTAGTGGACATGTTTTACCAGTGGGGGGAAATGGATCATCGATAGTTGCCGTCACTCTGTCACGGTCGAGATGACGCACCCTCCGTACAGAAAGGTGTCGAGAAAGTGAGTGAGTGTGTGTGTGTGTGTGTGTGTGTGTGTGTGTGTGCGCGCGCGTCCGTGAATTGGCAGTGTTTGGAGGTGGGCGTGCCCTGCATGTGGCCCGGAAGGCTGTTCGTTTGGCGGTAGTGTTGTGTGGACAGGGGAGGGGCATGCGTAACGCTGCTGGCATGGCATTTCGGGAGATGGGAGGGGGCAAACGAGGAAACGAGGAGCGGCGGCCAAAGACGGGACGGGGAGGGGCGCGGTGTGGGTGGCTTGCGCCTGTGCTCGGCGTTGTGGTTTGTGCAAAAGAGGAGGAGAAAAACAATGAGTTGCCAGGGAGGGGAGCGGTGTTGTGTTGTGGTTGTCGTGGTGTAGCCGCAGACGCGGCTGTCAGTGAACGTGGCGAGACGGACGGATGCGCGGAGGGGCGGGGGCGGCGCATTTCGCCGGTGCCGTGCCGTGCCGTGCCATGCCTGAAAGCCGCGTGGTCGCTGTGTTGTTGGTGGCGTGGGGGCGAGGAGAGTACCGTACGGGTGTGCTTGTGCGCCGGAAATGGCACACTGCGCCTGCCCGTCTTGGAGGCTGATGGCTGTGGTGTGGAAATGGGGCGCGGTGATGTTGAAGCAGAAAAGAAACCAAGAAAACGGAAGGCGTGATGCGGCGGTGGTGGTGAGAGCGGGAAAAACAAAACAAAAAAAAAACAACAAAAAAAAAAAGAAGGAAAAACAACAAGAAACAAAAAAGAAAACAAAAAGTCTATCAATATTAAAATGTAAATGGAAATGGAAATGGACCCAGGTATAACCTCCCTGCACAAATAGCAGAGAGTCCGATGGTAATAAAAATGTGCCAGAATGTTAACGTCCCTACAAAAGAAACCCAACGATAATATTAATGAAAGAATGAACCGTATGTAACATTGCAACAGACACAATGAAACCTGATAAATTGTATAAGGGCAGCAGCGTTGACCTTTGGCCCTGTATTCAGAATAAAAAGAGCCAAAGATCGTTACCCCAATGAAAAAGACACTGAAACACGTATGTAACATAGCAGCGATGGCGAGACATTGTAGCATCTGTGACCAGAGAGTTTGCGCTGGACTGCGCGAGTGTTGCGAGCGGTTCTCAGTCAGTCAGTCAGTCGTTGCGAGTCTGTAGCTCTGTGTAGTTGAGGGCTGTACTCTGTCAGTAGTCGTCGCGTGCAGTACGCTAATAGTCGTCATGCAGAGCGGTCGGTCAGTAGTAGGAGCCGAGTGCGGTTGTGTGATGTAGGCGGTTGGCAACACTGGTCAAGATGGTGCATAAGGTATACTGTTAATTAATATAACCATTAGATAATGAAACATTTTATTTATTGTAATTATTCTCCAACAAGTTCCCCAATAATAATGTTTATTTCAAAAGCATTTTTCAAACATTTAATTTTTTATTGAACTAAAGAGTTCGTTGCACTTCACATTTCATTCCACTTCTTTGAAGAAAAATTTCACTAAAATCACAAAAAAAAGAGAATATTATTATTATTTGCAATGCAGTTCCTCCAAGCGCTGCGCAACAACAAGAGCAGAAATGTGACATCCATTTATTCGGAGGTAAGACTTTAATTCTGATTGTTTTGCACAGGGCCAAAGACCGATATTTCGGTGTAATTGAAGTTTCTTGTCACTGAACGGACTTTAAATGTTGTGAAGAATTTATATTTGAGGCAGATTGCGAATTTCACATTTTTGTTGCCATTTTCAATACCTCTCATTGTGGGCGAGGTTACAATTAGCGCAATGTCCATTAGCATCCGTAAATAACATTGTCCATTATTTTAAAATTTGCGGGGAGGTTGCAACACACACAAAAAAAAAAAAAAAATTGCATTTATATCCGCTCCTCAATTGTAGATACCCCTTACACAGCTGTGTGCAATGAATGAGTGCTGGCTGGTAATTAATTGCACTCCTTGGAGGGAAATGCCATAGGAAGTAGTCTTTAAAAAGTGAATGTTTTTCGTTAAAAGACAAAAGGTACGTTAGAAAAAAGTAATAGTGGGGCTTTTGTTGTTGAACAAAATAAGTACAATGAACATACGTTATCAGATTTGCGCAATGCAGCTTCACACTACCTTTTGATTATAACACAATATACTATACATCGTCCCGAACCGTGGCCAGAGTCGCGAGACGAGCAGAGCACGCCGCCGACGCCCGCTCAGTACAACCGTCCACCCGCTACTACTGTCGACCGACTACTACCTCTCCCGACTCGCGCTACAATATATATATAACAACTGTTCCTGGCGACCCGGTGCGTGCCACTACTGTCGTCTGGCGCGGTCCAAGCGCCGACTAGCAACGATAAATAACTCTCTGGTCAGACAGAGATGCTGTCATGCCTCGCCATCGCTCTGGTAATGAATACATACGTGTTGCAGCGTGCGTACCACCGGAACACGCAGTGGCGGAGCCAAAGACTGTGTTGTCGAGGTCGAGTGCGAGCGGGAAGAGAGGCAGCGTCGGCACGGAGATGCAAGCGAGCGCGAGACGCACGGGGGCTGCGGCGTGGCGCGTTTGCGGTCGGCGCCTTTGGTGGCAACGGCCGGGACAAGCAGCGGTGTATGGTGTGGTGCGGGGCGGACAGGGGCGGCGGTGGACGGGGAGGAGGCGGCGCGACGACGGCATGGGGGCGAAAACGGGACGGGGGACGGCGGATGCTGAGAGGCGTCACGCGCGGACAGGACACAGACACAGAGACACACAGATTGGAAAGGGAGGGTGCGCGGTAGTAGTTGGGAATGTGCGTACCGTGCGGGATGGGAGTGGGCGAGGAACACGGTCGTGGCCCCCTGTTTTGGGTGCGTGTGATGACGTCGGTGTGTTGTGGGAAGGGAAGGTGCTGTGGCGGCGGCGCGTAATGGGCGTAGGCCGAAAAGAGAAAGGAACGTGGGCAGTGTGTTGGCAAGCGTCGGTTCGACTGCGACGTTGATGGGCAGGGCAGGGCAGGGCAGGGCAGGGCAGGGCAGGGCAGGGCAGGGCAGGGCAAGGTTAATGGTGGTAGGAGTAGGCGTGTGGGCGCAAAAAATCTGCCGCTGCAGGCGGTGCCGTAACCGCCATGGCGGGAAGGAGAGAGGGCCAAAGAAAGAAAGAAAGAAAGAAAGAAAGAAGAAAACAAAAAAAAAAAAAAAAAGGAGGCGGGGGCGAAAGTGGAGAGGCGGTGGTGTGAGAAGGGCGGGGGCGGAAGGAAGGCAGGAAGGACAAGAGGCGAGGCGAGGCGACGGCTTGCTTTGTGTATCGGTCGGTCTCTGGCTATGCTTCGTTTTCTGCAGCAGGGTCGGTGCGCGGCGTGGCTCGCGGCAGTGGGAACGCCTGGTGGCTGGACGGCCAGCAATGCGGTTGGATGGGCGGCCACAGCACCGCACCTGTGCCCGAGGAGGAGACGCTGGCGGCGGGCCCTGAGGTGAGGCCGGCTCGGCTGGGGCTGTGGATGTGTAGGTGTGCGCCGCTGCTGCAACAACGAGTAAAACGCGAGAAGAAGGGATGGCGGTAGAGAGGAAAAAAAAAAAAAAAAAAGGTCGTGTTGTGTTGATGCGCAGGCAGACGCGTACAGAGGGACGAGCCCGGTCTGCAGCAGGGTGTGGCCGTGCCGAGTGCAGAGCAGCGGCGGCTCGGTTCGGTTCGGTTCGGCCCGGCCCGGCGGGCCGCGCTGTTGTCGCGGACGTGAGCGCCCCCTGGCGGGTGGCCGGAGGCGGCGCGGCGTGTTGGACGTGTGGCTGGTGGCAGTGCACAATTTGCGAGTGGCTGGCGGTGTGGTGTGGCGGTTGGCGCGTCGGGCGGCGGAGAGAGAGAGGGAGGAGAGGTATGTGTTGCGGGCGCCCTTTGCTGCGCTGCGTCGTTGCGTGTGCCGTACAGGGCGGGCGCTTGTCGACTGTGTGGGCGGTGTGGCGAATTGGCGTGAAACGGCTGCCGAGAGGTGTGTGGTAGCGAGCCGGTCGTTGTCAGTGCGACGGGGAATGTGCGTGCGTTTGGCGGTTTCGGTGTGCTTTTTGCGGCGTGAGAGTGGGAATTAGTGGGGCCGGCTGTTGTGTTGGTTCCTTGTGTCTTGTGTCGCGTAGCTTGATGGCAACGTGGAAGGACGCCGGTTTCGCTTCGAGCCTTGCGTGTGGTTGTCGACGTTGACTGGTTGGCGTGTGCCGATGCACGTGCATGTGTGGGTCGCGAGTGCGTTTTTGGCTGGCTGTGTGTGTGTGTGTGTGTGTGTGTGTGTGTGTGTGTGTTTTGGGGGGGAAGGGGGAGGCGGTGGTGAAAGTGCAGTCGTTGCCACGGGCGTCGTCGGGTGGGGCTGGGGCTGTGCGTCGTGGCGGAAAGGTGGTAGGTTGCGGGAAGCGAGCCCGTCGTTGACGGTGTCGCGTGAGTTGTGAATCGAGCGGGGCGCGGGGCGCGGGACAGGAGCAGCGTGCCGCTGCGTCGTGGTCGTCAGCAGAGGCTGTGCGTGTGCTTGTCCTTTTTTGTGGGCGGTTCGTGCGAGGCGTTTTTGTTTTGTGTTGCCCTGCCCTAGTTGTTAGTTTATTTTGTTTGTGTTTGTTATTTTGAGACGACGACTGGTTGGTGGCGTGCGCGCGAAGTGGCGGTGTGCGCTTCCCGTGTCGTTTGTGTTGTTTTGTTTTTTTTTGCACTGGGCCCCGGGGGGTGGGTGGGTGGGTGCGTGTGTGTCGATTGCCGGCTGGCGAAAGGTGCGCCATCGGCGGGGTGGGTCGCCGGCACAAGTAGAGGCGGCGGCGTTGTTGCTGTTGTTGTGTGGTGTTTGTTTTGTTCGGCTGTGTCGGCGAGCTGTGTTGCGGTGCGTGTGAACGGTGGTGCAAAAGTGCTGGCGTTGGGGCTGCGACTGCGACTGCGACTGCGACGGCGGCGAGCCGCGGGCGCGCATGATAGTGATGTTGTGAACAGCGGCTGTGTACGGTAGTGGTGTTGTTGTAGCACGACGTGCATCCGGGCCGGCGCGGAAAGCGCAGTTGCGGGCGGTTGCCCTTCGGTGCCAGCCATGTCGCGTGAGCGGCGGGTTGCTCTGGTGTCGACACGTGGTGCTCTGGGTTGTTGTGTGGTGCCCTTTGGCCGGTGGGGGTGGTTCGCGTGTGTCTCGTTCGCGCTCGGTATCTGGTCGTGGTCGTGCTGCTCCCCCGTCTGTCGGCGGTTTTCGACGTCGTCTGTACGTTTTTGTTCGTTTGCGGCGTGCCTGCCGACGTCGTCCCGTCGCGACCTTTCAACCGAAAGTGTGGCGCCCGAAGGTGAACGAACGTAACCCTGACCTCGGCGCTTTACGCTGAGCCGAGCGAACCGAACCTAACCTGTGGTGTGGCGAGGTGAGCTCAGCCTGTGAGCCCCTAACGTCTACGTACGGTAAGCTGTCCGGCTCACGCCTCACGTTTGAACGCTTTTTTAACCTACGTTTGACGCTTCTTAACCTAGCACTGACCCCTTAACCTAACGTGTAACCTAACCTAACCTAACCTAACCTAACCTAGCCTCTGACGCCTGACGTGTTTGAATGCTTAACCTAAGTTTGACGCTTAACCTAACCCAAGTCCCCTTAACCTAACCCACGTCCACCTAACCTAACCTAACCTAGACGTGTAAACGTAATGTGTAACGCGTAACGTGTAAGGTCGGCTGGCGTGTGTGCTGACGGCAGATTGGGTTGGTCTGTAGATTCGGATTGCGGTTTGCCTCGGTCGAGGGGTTGGGTCGGAAGCGGCGAGGGGCGGCGGCGCCTGTTGCGCAGGCGGCGTCCGTTTGCGGCGGGCAATTGTTGAGAAACGGCTGTGAATGTTGGCGGGCGAGAGGAGGAGGACGGCGCGCGATGTGGCCCGACGGCTGCGGGCCGATCGGGAAACGGCGGGAGGGCGACGGAAGGCGATGGGGCGGCGGAGGCGCGTTTGCACGGCCGTCATCGCCGCACGCCTCGGCTTGTGTGGCTGTGGCGCCGGCCGCGCTGGCCGGGCTGCCGCGGCGACGGTGTGGGAGTTTTGCCGAAGGTTTGGCCATTGTGGCGGGTCGTCGGCTGGGGCTGTGGGGGCGGCATTTGGGCGGGGGCGGCGATTCTCGGCGGGCCGACCCAGGCTGTAGCGCGCGGTAGCTGCAGTTTGGCCGTGGTTTGCGGCGCTGCCGTGGCGACTGGTTGGCGACTGTGGTGTGGCTGTGTGTAGCCCCATCCTCGGTGGTTTGAAAGGCGCGGGCGGTTGTGGCGCAGGTTTGGGGCTGCTCCGCACAGGCTGTCGGACGTTGGGCGGCAGCAAGCGCTCCAGTCCACTATCATCTAACTTCATCAAGTGTGAGAAATGTAGCATTTACCCGAAGGCATTTACTACACCTTCTGAGGAACGGAAAATAGAAACATCAGGATTTTCTTTATTGTCATCTAAGGACGTGGTGTTGGGAACATACTATCTGGGGGGAACTGAAGGTTCTAAATGTTGCAACTGCTGTCGTTAGCGACTTAGCAGCGCAACGGGCCTCTGATAGAGGTCACGGTCATCCAGAGGCGCCCCAAGGGCCCTGATGAGGGGATTATCCGAAGCAGCAGCTTTATCATACATCTTCTGGGCGATGGCTTGGAAGCGAGCGAGTACTTCTTGTTCTTGCGCAGCTTCATGTAGATATCGGGCCGGAAACTGTGGATGGACGTGGAAAATCCGGCGAAGAGCCTTATTCTGCTGCGCCTGCAGGCGATGAAGGTGTCGGTGCGCCGCATTTCCCCATGCAGCACAGGCATAGTCCATAACGGGACGCACAAACATCCGGTAGATGAGGAGTCCATTATCGACAGAGAGCGCTGAGTGCTCGTTCAGCAGCGGATAAAGCGCCCCCAGCCGCTGCTCAACCTTCCGGCGAACTTCCAGCACCTGCTGCTGCCAGATGAGTTGGCGGTCCAGGACAACCCCGAGGTAGGTGGCTGTCGGCGTCCAGGGGATGACCTCGCCGAATAACTGGAGCGGCTGATCGTGTGGCGGGGTCCGCTTGCGCGTGAAGACCACGGCGTGGCTCTTCTGAGCGTTGAACCGGACACGCCAAAGAGTCGCCCAAGCTTCGAGGGCGGCGCACGCATCCTGGAGACGGCGATACATGGCTTGAGGCCACCGGCTGCGGGTGAAGATCGCGGTGTCATCGGCGTACATCGCGCGCTCCACCCGTGGAGAGGTAGGAAGATCGGCCGTATACAAGGAGTACAGGGTCGGACCGAGGACCGAGCCCTGCGGCACGCCGGCGGCAATAGGTCGGAGCGTCGAAGTCGAGTCATCAATGCGGACCACAAAGGTGCGGCCCCGCAGATAGCTGTCCATCAGGCGAATGAGGGACCGCGGAAAGCCATCCATATGGAGCTTCCACAGCAGCCCGGAGTGCCACACACTGTCGAAGGCTTTTGTGACGTCTAGGAAAATGGCGCCACAATACTCCTGGTTGTTGAAGGCCGTGGTAATCGCCTCAACAACGCGGACGAGCTGCTGCGTAGAGGAGTGGCCTCCCCGGAATCCAAACTGCTCCGGAGGCAACAGACGACGACGGTCCATAATAATCTTCAGTCGGTGAAGGAGGAGCCGTTCGAAAATCTTGCTGAGCTGCGGAAGCAAGCTGATGGGCCGGTAGTTGTTGGGATTCTTCCGGTCCTTACCTGGCTTGGGTATGGCGACAACAACAGCGTGCTTCCAGGCAGCCGGATAGGTGTGCGTCACCAGGATGGCAGTGAATAGGCGGGCCAGATAAGTATAAGCCGCAGGAGGCAGTTCCTTGAGCGCCTTCCCAGGAACGTCGTCAGCACCAGGAGCCTTGTTAGAGGCCATCGCCCGGATGCAGGTGGTCACCTCGTCGGTGGTGAAAACCGGAAGCTGATTGTCGTCGCGGCGGTCGGCAGAGAGGTAGGCCTGGAGGCCACGGTCCACATCTTGAACGAACTGAGCGTCCACAGGGTCTTCAAGAGGGACGAAGTTCGCCTGAAAGACATCAGCAAGGGCATTCGCCTTATCCACTGGAGTGTAGGCGACACCAGTCGGCGAGTCCAGAGGGGGCAGAGCGTGCTTCCGCCTGGTAAAGAAACGCACCGCGTCCCAAGCGTCGGGCTCTGGAGTAAACGACGCCAGCTTCTGCGCCCATTGCTCGTTCTTGTGAGCGCTAATGGCGGCCTTAATGTCCCGGCGGAGAAGGTTGACGCGCCGCTTCAGAAGGGGGTCGCGGGTAAGGCGCCATTCCTTGCTGAGACGATTCCTCACACGGATCAGATCCAAAATGCCAGCCGGGAGTCCTGGGCGCCGGGGAAGCGTGCGCCGGGACGGCGGTGTGGATCGCAGCAGGGCTGAGTGGACGTCATCAGCGAAGGCAGAGACTTCAGCATCGACGTCGCGGACGTCGGCTTCAAGACGGGGCCGCACACGGGCGAGGACATCTGCACGATAAGCAGTCCAATCAGTGCGCCGAAGATTAAGGCGCGGCGAGGTGAAGGCGGGATCAACAGCAAGATTGAAGAGGACCGGCAGATGGTTGGAGTTTAGCTCATGAATGACATCAGCTGTCATGAACTGATGCAGGCCTTTGGTGACGGCGAAGTCAAGGACATCCGGCGTGCCGCGGGAGGGGTAGCAGGTCGGCTCCTCAGGCCCGCAAGCGTAAGCACCAACCCTGTCGATGACTTGATGAAACTGGCGGCCGCTGTGGGTGGTGTGCAGGGAATTCCACGCCGCATGCTTGGCGTTGAAGTCGCCGGCCAAAAAGAGCTTCCCCGGGAGACGGAGCAGTGCATAGGCGTCGTCGATGTCCAGCAGGTAGCGAGGAGGACGATAGACGGAGACGAAGGTGACCACCCCCGCTGAGGTCACCACAGCCACGGCCGTCGCCTCCATCTGCCGCAACGGCGGCGTAGGTACGACATAGTGGCGGATGTTCCGCTTGACGTAGATCGCGGCGCCGCCTCCACGGGTGGGGCGGTCGTAGCGGTAGCACTTGTAGTTGGAGATGTTGGCCCGGAGACCTGCCTTCAGGTGCGTCTCCGTCACGAGAAAGATGTCGATGTTGTGAGCTTCAAGGAAGTGCTTAACCTCCAGGAGATCACGGAAGAGGCCATCGGCGTTGTACGTCGAAATACGAAGTTCCTCGAAGCGGCGCACCCTATCCATGATGTGGGGTAGCAGCACTGCTGGTGTTAAGAACGCTTCGTATCGTGGATTCCACGGTGGCTGCCAAGGTGGCGGGCAACGCCTGGATGGCGCGGCTCATTTCGGCGACCGCCGTCATCATGGTTTGGAGTAAGGTGAAGAGGTCGCGGGAGTCGACACTCGGCTGCTGGCCGTCCTGCGGAGTGTGGTCGACGGGACGTCGGCGCTGCAACGGCGGAAAGGCGGCGGGGCCTTCTGGAACGTCCGTCGGAACGGCAGAGGACGCAGGGGCGTCTCTGCGGATGACATACGGTGCAGCAAGTGGACGTTGCCAGGCGTTAGGAGGGCGAGACTGCGAGAGTGAGGACCGTCCCTGCTGCTGGGCCCCCGCGTGGCGGAAGCTGGCAGGAGTGCTGCTGACGACAGCGGTCCTTCGGCGGCGATCCCTGGCGGTGAGCGGGGGAAGCCCCCGTTGCCGTCGACTGGCCTCCTTATGTTTAGGACACGACCTGAAGTTGGCGGGGTGTCGGCCGCCACACAGGCCACACTTCGCCGGTTCTTCTCGAGGTACCTGGCATTGCCGGCTGTCATGGGCGCCGCCACACTTGACACAAACAAAAGGCATCGTACAACCACGGGCAACATGATTGAAGCCTTGGCATCGGAAGCATTGCGTCACCCCACGTGACTTGCGGAGTGTTTCGGCAGACATCACAAGCCCACAAAGGCGGGTGACGTTGAAAATCTTCCGATGATCTGGCGTATCAGGCAGGATCACAATTCGGAGGCCTGACCGACGGTTGGTGCCCGGGATTTTGTGGTAGTCCACAATCGTGGCGGCGAAGCCGAGGTCTTCGAGTTCTTCTTTGACCCAGTCGTTAGGGAGGGACTCGAGAATCCCCCGAAGAACCACCTTCAAGGTCGGCGGCCGAACGACCGGAAACGTATAATTCGGAATGCCTTGTGCACCAAGGTAGTCCATAACGGTGGAGTAATCATCGAGGGTGGTGACAGAAAGCTTCAGCTTGTCGCCGCCAGTCTGGCGCGCGGTGAAGGGCTGCTTCAAGTGCTGCTTCAGCCACTCGTAAAATTCCTTGTAGGACGAGGGCAGCTGCAGCACGATCGGCGGAATGCGCTTCTGCTGCTGCGGCGGCGGCTGCTGCTGCTGCGCCTGATGCTGGAGACTAGGCTGAGCCGCATCGGCAGCGTCCTCAGGAATGTCATCGAATCGGTTGTGCACCGGAATATCCGCCGCCTGCGGCTGAACTTGCGCAGCACGCGCTTGACGCTTCTTCGGTGGTTTTCGGAAGCCATCATCCGTCACTTCGGCAGCGCGCGAACCACCATCAGTGCCCCTCTTCTTCCGAGAAGCCGCCGTCGACGGTGTCTGCCTCTGGACGACGTCGTCGTCGATGGAAGTATCTGAGAAATCAGCCAAATCGAGGTCCATATTCGAAGCCGGGTCCGTCATAATCGTATTCCTCTCTTCCATAGCCCTGGTCGTCATAGGTGGGGGGCCGGATGGGGCCGCCGACGGGGCAAGCCCCGCCGGACGGCGATCCGCCACACCCTTCGCTCCGCGCACGTCTGTCTGCTGCGACATATCGCACTCGAATGGTAGCAAGCGCGGGAGGCGCGGCGCGGCGGCGCGCAGAGTGGCGGCCGCTCTCTCGGCCGTCCGCGCCCGCCCGCGACACTGGCTGGGCCCTTGTGATTCTCTGCTCCGCTGCTGTGCTGTGCTTGCGTGCCTGCCGTCCCGCTCGCTCTCGCTCTCGCTCTCGCTGTGTGTTACGCGCGTCGTCGAAATGGCAGATCAGGCGGCTACGAACGAGACTGCTGCGGCACCCGCCGCCACCGGCACTACGAAGAAGGCCAAGTCTGCGTCGTCTGCGAAGAAGCCGCGCGCCAAGCCTGCGCACCCGCGCACCTCTGAGATGGTGACGGCCGCCATCAAGAGTCTGAAGGAGCGCGGCGGGTCGTCGCTGCAGGCGATCAAGAAGTACATAGCCGCGCACTACAAGCTGGACGCGGAGAAGCTGGCGCCGTTTATCAAGAAGTACCTCAAGTCGGCCGTCGTGGCGGGCGAGCTGGTGCAGACGAAGGGGAAGGGCGCGTCCGGCTCGTTCAAGCTTGCCGGCGCCGGCGGCGGGGGGGCGGCCGAGGGCGGCAAGGCTCGTGCTGGCGGTGCCAAGAAGAAGCGCGCCGCTCCGGCCAGCAAGGAGAAGAAGGGCGCCCGTGCGGCCGGCGCAAAGAAGGCTGGTGGCGTGAAGGCGGCGACCGGTCGGAAGGCGGGCGCCGCCAAGAAGGCGTCTGCGGCGTCGGCCGCTCCCGCGGGTGCGAAGAAGGCGGCTGCGGCCAAGCCGGCCAAGGCCAAGTCGCCGTCGAAGGCGAAGAAGGCCGCCAAGGTTCTGACGAAGAAGCCGAAGGCGCCGCGCCCGAAGAAGGCGACGACGCCGTCTAAGGCGAAGGCTTCGCCCAAGAAGAAGAAGTAGAGTAGAGGAGAAAGAGATGGGAAAGGAAGGGTTTGGCGCTTGACTCCGTCGTCCCCACCCCCCGTCGTCGTCTAGTGGCGCGCAAGAGACGCGCGGCCCAAAACGGCCCTTCTCAGGGCCATCAAAGCACGTCGGGGAAGGTTTTGATTGTCGTGTTGCGTTTGTTTGGTGTGGGTGTCTGTCTGTCTGGCGTTTCTGTATGCCCGTGGGGATGCTGTTTGCGTGCCGCGGTGGTTGGATTGCGGGGGTCGGTGGCGGGTGTGGGCGGCGGTAGCGGTAAGCGGTGTTGTTGTTGTTGTCGTGGTTGATTGTCGCCGTGTTTGTGGCGGCGGCCGACGGTTGGTTTTCTGTCACGTTGTTGTTTTGTTTGAATACGTTGGTTGGCTTGCCTGCGTTCGTTCTTCTCGGATGTCTGTCTTGTCGAGTCGTGTCTGGTCTTTGTTTTGTTCCTTTGTGTGTGTTATGTTTTGCAACGGG
>NW_026047509.1:0-43944 GCF_023864345.2 Schistocerca serialis cubense | reverse complement strand
GGTGTCTGTCTGTATGCCCGTGGGGATGCTGTTTGCGTGCCGTGGTGGTTGGATTGCGGGGGTCGGTGGCGGGTGTGGGCGGCGGTAGCGGTAAGCGGTGTTGTTGTTGTCGTGGTTGATTGTCGCCGTGTTTGTGGCGGCGGCCGACGGTTGGTTTTCTGTCACGTTGTTTTGTTTGAATACGTTGGATGGCTTGCCTGCGTTCGTTCTTCTCGGATGTCTGTCTTGTCGAGTCGTGTCTGGTCTTTGTTTTGTTCCTTTGTGTGTGTTATGTTTTGCAACGGGGGGCACGTTGAGATGTGGAAGGAGTCGGCGGGGATTTCGGCGGCGTGTAGAGCGAGCGAGCGCGCCTGCCTGGCCGTTGGCCGTCGGAGTGGAGTGCGGGTTTTTTTTTTGTTTTCGAAACGAAAGCGGCGGGCGGCCGGCCAGCCAGCCAGCCGTGCGGTGTGACGTCGGCCGTTGGGTATTGTGCGCTTGGAGCGCCGGGGGAGGGATGATGTGTGATTGTTGCGCGCTGCTAGCAGGCAGGCAGAGTGAGCGGGTGTGGCGGACGGACGGGAAGTGGTGGTTTTTGTTTTTGGGTTGCGGGGCGAGAGGCAGGCGACCGACAAAGTTTGCTCGCGACGGAGAGATGTTAGTGGCCCTGAAAAGGGCCGTTTTTGTTTGTGCGGTGCGGTGCCGCGGCGCGGTTTAGGCGCGCTCGCCGCGGATGCGGCGCGCGAGCTGGATGTCCTTGGGCATGATGGTGACGCGCTTGGCGTGGATTGCGCACAGGTTGGTGTCTTCGAAGAGGCCGACGAGGTAGGCCTCGCTGGCCTCCTGCAGGGCCATGACTGCGGAGCTCTGGAAGCGCAGGTCGGTCTTGAAGTCCTGGGCGATCTCGCGCACTAGGCGCTGGAATGGCAGCTTGATTTCTCGCAGGGCGACGGTGCCCGGCCTGTAGCGGTGGGGCTTCTTGACGCCTCCGGTGGCGGGCGCGCTCTTCCTCGCCGCCTTGGTGGCGAGCTGTTTGCGCGGCGCCTTTCCGCCGGTGGACTTGCGGGCCGTTTGCTTTGTGCGGGCCATGGCGGTAGCGGTAGCGGTAGCGGAGCGGCGTGCGTGGAGGTTAGGTGCGGCGCGGCGTCCGGTGCTGCCTTGACAACGGGCCCGCGCGCTCGCACCTTTCTTCATGTGAGGAAGGTTCTTCTCTCTTCCCCGGCTTCTTGCAGTGTGAGCTGTTGAGCTATTCCTGCGGACAAATCTGAGATACAGGTATATGGGGTACATACATAATTTGGGTGGCTTCTTTGATTTACACTTTTTTGGTGCTATGCTAATTTCTTCTATGCTAGGTAGCGATTTTTTTTTTTTTTTTTTTTTTTTTTTTTTTTTTTTTTTTTTTTTTTCGTTCACACACACATTCATACTCACCACTTAAGGTGATCTCTGGTCACATTCATCCTATCATTCATACTTTAACTACTCGCCCCCTGTTGGTGGCGATACTATTCTAGTTAGGGAGAATATTTACAATATTTGCGTTCTTTTGGGGTGGGTGATTTACAATAATCGGGATGGGGTTAACAGGATGGGTGTTGTCGTCTCTTGGTCTATCCCAGCAGCAGGTCCGGCCATCTGGTGTGGATGTTGCGATGCTCTCGGTGTCCAAGGGCAGAGATGAGGGGGTTCTCTGCTGCTGCCGTCCTCTCGTAGAAGGTGTGTGCTGCTTGTCGGAACCTCTCGCGTAGGCGGGGGACCCCGGTCAGTTCGTGGAGCTCCTCTGTTGGGAAGTCCCATGGTAGGTGCAGGGCTCTCTTCAGCGCCCTGTTCTGTACGCGTTGCAGACTTCCGATGTGTTGTTCTGCTGCGTTACCCCACACTACTGCGGCGTACTCTAGGAGTGGCCGCACTAGTGCGAGGTATAGTTTGATGCCCAGCTCCTGCGGTAGTGCGGAGGTGGGATTGAGTATCGGGTACAGCATCCTTAGTCGTCCCATTGCTTTGTCTTTGATATTCTTGACGTGGTCCTTCCATGTAAGACGTCTGTCCAGCGTGACTCCTAGATACAGAGCTGTTCTGCTCCAGGGGACGGCTGTTCCTCGGACTTCTATCGGTGGTAGATTCATTGGAAACTTCCTTCTGCAGATGGGTATTGCTTGGGTCTTCGTCCCATTGAACGCCAGGCGCCACTTCTTCGCCCAGTCGCAGAGGTTGTCTGTGGCTCGTTGAAGTCTGTGCCTGAGAACCCTGGCGCTTCTGTTGCGTGCATAGAGCGCGGTGTCGTCCGCATAGAGAGCTGTGTGGACGTTGGGTGCTTGTGGGATGTCGCTGGTGTAGAGAGTGTATAGCACTGGGCCTAGTACACTTCCTTGCGGTACTCCAGCTAGGATGTTTCTTCTGGACGATTCTCCATTCGGGACTCTTACATGGAACGTTCTTCCTTCTAGGTAGGATTTTAGTAGCGTCACGTGGGACACTGGGACTCCTCTGTCTAGCAATTTGAACAGCAGGCCTTCATGCCATACCGAGTCAAATGCTCTGGAGACATCTAGGAATACTGCACCGAAGAATTCTCTCCGCTCCATCGCTTCCATGGCCTCTTCTGTCACTCTGAGGAGCTGCTGCGTAGTCGAGTGTCCTGCTCGGAAGCCGAACTGCGTGTTGGGTAGTATCTGGTCCTCATTTACGTGCCGTAGTAGCCTGGCCAGATATAGGCGCTCGAATACTTTCGAGATCGCCGGTAGTAGGCTTATGGGCCTGTAGCTTGCTGGTTGGGTGGCGTCTTTTCCCGGTTTGGGTATTGGTACTACTATTGCATGTTTCCATGTTCTGGGGAACTTCTTTGTCCGCAGTATGGTGTTGAAGGATCTTGCTAACACTGCGGCTGCTTCTTCTGGCATCTCTTTTAGCATCTTGTTTGTGAACAGGTCTATACCTCCCGCTTTTCTTGGGTTTAGGTATCTGAGCTGTATTTTTACTTCCTCTGTGGTGATTTCCTGTATTTGGTCATCTTCGTCCTGGGCTTCCAGGAATCTGGGGAGACGGCTGGTCACCAGTTCGATGTGTTCCGGGTCACTGGGGTCTTCTATCGGGGTGAAATTTTGTGCGAATATATCTGCGAGTGCGTCCGCTTTGCTGTTGGGTTCACACACCTTGTCGTTCGCCACTGTGAGTGGTGGTATTCTCTGGTAGTGGCTCAGGAGGTTCTTTGTGGTTTTCCAGGCCGTCCCATCTTCGATTCGGAGTGCTGATATTCTGGCTGCCCATGTTTGTATCCTGTGGGCCTCCACTGCAGCTTTTATTTCCCTCTGCAACCTGTTAACTTGCCTCTTGGTTGCAGGGTTCCTTGTTCTGGTCCACTCCCGGAAGAGCCTGTTCTTGTCGGCTATTGATGCTCTTATTTGCGGTGGGAGGTGGTGTGGTGTGGAGTCTTGTTCTTCTTCTCTTCTTACTGGTGTGGCGGCTACTGCTGCGTCTATGGCTTTTTCCGTCACGTATCTTATGGTTTCTTCTGCTCCGGCTTCTTCTGGGTCGGGTGGGGTGGCTAGATCTTCAGCTAGCAGTTCTCTGTAGTTCTGCCATCGGGTGCCTTTCAGGTCGAGCCCTTCCTTTTGTGGGGCGAGTCCTTCCAGGGCGATGTCGTAGACTACTGGTATGTGGTCTGAGGCCAGTACATCTCGGGTGCTGGCGTGGATGGCCAGGGGGAGCCCTTTTACTAGGGCTACATCCAGTATGTCTGGGTTGTGTTGCCTCGGGTAGTACGTCGGACTGTTGGGTCCGATTATGGTTGCTTGTCTTCTTTCAGCGGCGTTCAGTAGTCTTCTTCCGCTGTTGTTGTTGACTCTCGAGTTCCATGCGTGGTTCTTTGCATTGTAGTCTCCTCCCGCGAAGACGTTCCCTGGGATGGAGAGTAGTGCTTCAATGTCCGCTGGGTCGAGAGCTCCGTTTCTTCGGGGCTGCCTGTAGACGGCGATGAAGTTGATTTTCCCGAATGTCGTGTCCACTGCTACTCCGTTTGCTTCCAGTGTGCTGAGGCGCGGGAGTTCTATAGGGTGGTGCCGGAGCGATCTTCTTACGTAGATGGCCGTCCCTCCCTTGTGCGTCGGTCTGTCCTTCCTATGGCAGTCATAGTTGGGTACTCCTACCCTGACTCCCGGTTTCAGGAAAGTTTCACATATGAGACATATGTCCACGGCTTCGTCGTATAAGAACTGACGAAATTCGCCTGCCTGGTGTGTTATTCCATTGGCATTCCACACGGCGACTCTCAATCCCTGCGCGGGTCTATTTGCCATTTTGGTTTCTTGGGGCTGGGATTGTGTTTGCCATGTATGTGGCTATCTTCTCTGTCACGCTCTTGAGCGTGACGATGGCTTCCATCATGACTGTCATGAGGGAGGCGATGTCTGCGGCTGTGGGTGCGTTTGGGGCCGCGTCTTCTCTGGCGTTGGCTTTTTGTTGTTCTTCTGCGCCTGCTGTGGTACCCTGCTGCTCGTGGTGGTCGGGGCCTTGCTGCTCTTCTTCCGTCCTCGGCCTCTTCTGTAGGTGGCGGCGGGGTAGCGGTCGCGGTGCTTGTGTGGGCTCCGCCTGGTTTCTTGGTGCTTCTGTTTCCGGGTTCCTGCTGCGCTGGTGGGCTGCTGGGCCAGTGCTGGGAGTGTCCCTCGGCTGGCGGCGGCGGCGGCTCTTCACTGTGTCGGCGTAGCTCGTTCCCGGCTTTCTGTGTGATGCCTCTTGTCTGGCCCGTGCATCAAGCAGGGTCTTGCACCCGCCATAGCTTGCTGGGTGCGCTTCCCCGCAGTTGAAGCATTTGGCCGGTTCTTCACGTGGGACAGGACACTCGTCGCTGCGGTGGTCTCCCGCGCACCTGACGCACTTCTGCGGTCTGTCGCAGTAGCGTGCCACATGCCCGGGTTGGAGGCACCTGTAGCATTGTGCCTGCTTCTTCTTGGCCCTTGGGTCTTCTACTGTGGTGTCGCAGGCGGCTATGGTTTTGACGTTCCATATCGCCCTGTTTTGGGCATCGTTCGTGGCAACTACTTCGAACAATGGCATTGGTCTTCGCGTCCTTGGGGACTTCATCTTGGTCACCGATCTTGTTGTGAACCCCAGGTCTGTCAGTGCCTTTTTCATATTTTCTGCAGTGAAAGAGTGTGGCATACCTCTTATTACCACTCTCAGTGGTTTGTCATTCCCTGACGAGTGGGTGTGGAACGGGATGCTCCTGCGTTTTAACTCCCGCAGGATTTTCACGTAGTCTTCCGCGTTTTTTGTCGTGATTTTGAGGGTGTCCCCTCCTGCTGATTTTACACGGAAGACGTGCGTTGTCGCTTCCTTCAAGCTTTCGTACAGCTCCATGTAAGAGCCACTGTACGTCGCTATGATGGGGGCGATCTTCGAGTTGCTTGTTGCCTGTGCGCTTTTCGCAGCAGCTTCTACAGGGTCTGGTTGTGCTTCTCCCAGCGTTGAGAAGCTGTTTGTTGTGGCTACTGGGGCGGGGGCCGCCTGGTTGATGTGGGCTGCTGGCGCTGTCTTCTTGGGGAAGATGAACCCGTCGTCGGTGGGGCTGCGTGCGTCGCAGACCCTCTTGTCTGCGGATTCTTCTTCTTCTTCTTCTGAGCTGGCGACATCCTGCGTCTTCCTTTTGCGGGAGATCGCCTCTTGGTCCATGGGCTCTGGTTCTGCTGCTGCGGGTGCTGCGTCCAGGGCGTCTTCTTCTTCCCCTCCGGCGTTGAGATTGGGGTATAGCCCCTGCTCGTACCTGGAACTGTTGGGGGTGGTGGCTGCATCTGCAGCGTCGTGGAGGGCAATCAGCAGTTCCTGCTGGTCTTCCAAGTGGTCGCTTGGGGATGGCGACGGGGGCGGGAGTTCGAGGTCTTCCCTACTTTCTGTGTACCTGACCATTTTTCGGGGCGTGTAGAAGTGTGGACAAAGATGATAGTGCTAGCCTTTGCCTGGTGGCCGCGGGCTGGTCCCACGTGAAGGGGGCCCTGGACCACTTCTTTCCCTACTCTATCTGCCCTAGGTGGTTTTGCCTTCTTCCTGAAGAACGCAAATACCAACCGAAGAGAGTTTGCATGCAGGTGCACGCTAGAATGGGTGCCAACTTAGTTGGCGACACGACAAGTTTGCTTTTCTCGCTTCTGTGGACCAAGGTCCCAGAATGAGAGTTGTTTCTTCTTTTCTTCTGTGACGAAGTCTGCGGATGGGAAGGCTCTTCCCTCTTCTTCCGGAATCTCGGAGCTGCTTCTTCTTCTTCCCCTGGCTGGTATCGAGAAGGCTGGCTGCTGCTCCGCTTGCTTCTCTACCTTTTTCCCATAGCTAGCTCTATTGGCGACGCAAGCGTCCTCGGGGGAGCGACCCCTGGGATAGAGGTGAGAAGGGCGGTGTCCCGCCGGCTTCTGACGCTGGCAGGGATGCTGCGGACCTTTATACCTTCCGCTGCGGCGCGCTGGTGGCGCTCCTAGCGGCGGGCGGCGGAACTGCGGCGTCGTCTTCGGAGCGCGAGGTGCTCGGGCGCGGACGTCCTAGGGAGCGTCCTGGCTTCGGTTGAGTTGGAGATGTCGTCCAATCCGGAGACTGGTCGACTGCACGTCTTCACTGTGCGGACTCACAACTCGAACACAACACAACGGGGACACACAACGGGCCCGCGCGCCTCCGTGCTGCGCTTATATGCCCTCGGTTGCGCGTGGTGGGGGGAGGGCGGGCCAGAGTCTATATAGGGGGGCGGCGGGCGCGCTGGGCGCAGACACTCGAGTTAGCGATGCCGAGCGAGACGGACGCACGCGCCGAGCGCTCCGCTCCCGAGGCAGCTAATGCGCTTCTGACAGCTCCAGCGGACAGGGCCGCGTCCCTGTACGCTAACGGGGTCGAGTTGAGTACATCAGTTTCACTACCGAGTGTTTCTGATAGTACTCCTCCCCCAACGAGCGTCGACCGTGCTCACGCCTATCGCGTCACTCGCGAAAGTGAAACCGCGATTTCGATCTCTCGCGAGTGTTGTGCGTCGTTGCAGCAGCCGCTGGAGACGTCCGTGGACGCCCCCACAGCGCAGCAAGACAGCGACGAAGCACTCCAGCTTCTGGTGAGTCTCATGCCGCACGCAGCCGCTGCACCCCTCGGAGTCGATTCCGATAGCGACGAAGAGGAAATGCAGACAGAGCAGACGCCGGCAGGCTCACAAGCGTCAACGTCACGTGCCTCGAGGAAGAGGCAGAAGTCTGACGACGACTCCTCAGCCCCGGACACGCGCAAGTTCCGCAAGGAATACGCGCAAAACGGCACCAAAGCCGGGACAAAAACTCTCCGCCGCACGCCGAAGTCCAAAGTGGACAATGACGGCTTCGTAACTGCAACGAAGACCGCAAAAGCCACACGACAACCCACAGCAGCACCAGTAGGCACGAGCAACAGCTTCCTAGCACTTAGTGACTCGGAAGACGAGGAGCTGACACTGCCACCGCCGCAGCAGCGTCGCGCACTGCCGCCGCTTATAGTAAAGTTCGATGGCCACTTTCGTGAGCTGCAGAACGCTCTGAACTTACTGATTGGCAAGGACAGCTACACCATCAGCGCGGCAGGCGATGACCTTCACAAAGTGAAGGTGAAAACCACCGAACACTTCGTAAAGGTCAGCGAGGAATGCACCAGACGGGGCTGGAACTTCTACACCTTCAGCTCCAACAGGAAGAAGCCCCTGAAGGTTGTATTCCGCAAAATACCGCGCACCATGAAACCAGAAGAGTTGAAGGAAGATCTGGAACAAATGGGCTACTGCGTTGAAGAAGTCATAAGAATGAAACTTCATCGCACCAAGGGACGCAACCCGCTCTTCCTGGTAATTGCAAACAACACGGCGGAAAACCGGAAGCTTTTCCAACTCAAGCGGATAGGCAACTTGGAAGTGTGCGCTGAAGTGCTTCGCAACAAAGCTGCATACGCTCAGTGCTATCGCTGCCTGGAACTCGGCCACTCGACTAAGTACTGTGGAATGCCCGAGTATTGTGTTAAGTGCGGTGAGCAACACGCCACCGAAGCGTGTGCTAAAAATGGTGTACCACACCAAGACTTTACGCCTAAGTGCAAACTCTGTGGTGAAGAGCACTGCGCAAATTACAGAGGTTGCACAAAACACAAAACGTTTGCGGCTCGCGCCCGCGGAAACGAAGCGCAGCAGCGAAGAGTTTCAGCGGGAACATCGCACCCACGTGGAGCCCCAACGCACAGCCACAGCCAGACAAAGAGGAAACGCGGCCGTCGAGGCCGCGCATCCGGCCGAGCACATTCCGAGGCGGTCGTCAACCTCGCCCAGCAGCGAGGGAACTCCGACGCCCGGAACAAAGAGCGGCAGCCACCCCGCAGGCGGCCGCAGAACACGCCACCAGCAACGGAGCGCGATGGCGGACAGGCTCCGCCCGCCGCCTCACAGCAGGTACAAGCACGCCATCACGCAGCACCGGCCGCAGCCAACCAGGCCGCAGGCCCGCCTCCCCCGCCACAGCGCGCCGCGCCAGTGGCGGCCCAGCCGCAGGCAGTTCCCCCGCCTGCGCCCCTACCTCGGCAAGCAGCTCCTACCACCGCGCCTCGCCGTAACGGAGCGGACCAATCAGCGCCGCCCGTCCCGGACCGGTCCAGCATGGCCGACTTCCCCGAACCGCGATGGCGCCGGCAGCGGCCAATCACCGGCCAGCAGCCTGCTGCAGCAGCCCACACCAACGGCGGCCAGCAGCCCAGCGGAAACCAGGCCACGCGCGACGGCCATTCTGTCGGGCCCCGACAAAATGGCGTACACACCGTCCGCCATGATGTCGGCCCCCGACAAGATGGCGACCGCATCGACCGTCTCCTTGACACGATGCAACTAATGATGGCTCGCGTGACCGAGCTGATGGCCGCAGTACAGCAAGTACTCGCCGTAACCTCGTCCACCGCCCGTCATGCCTGAAAACCCAAGAAGCCTCAAGGTATGCGTATTCAACGCCAATGGCTTGAGAACGCAGGACGGAGAATTCCGGCAGTTTCTGCGCGACGAGGACATAGACATCTGCCTCGTCGCGGAAACTCACCTAAAGCCAGGCGTACGAGTCGGCGTCGCTAATTACGTCTGCCACCGCTACGACAGGCCGACGGCAGGAGGTGGGACGGCCGTTTACGTCCGGCGTTCCATCAGACACCATCGGGTTCCCGTGCCAGAACTGACGTCGACTGAAGCAGCCGCAGTCGCAGTCGACACTGTGCACGGCAGAATAACCTTCTGCGCTGTCTACAGGCCGCCGCGCGGACAACTGGACGTCACGGATGCCAACAAACTCCTGTCCCTCCAAGGAAACCTCATACTTGGGGGAGACTGGAACGCGAAGCACGCGGCATGGAACAGCCGCCTTACGAACACCAGCGGCAGACGACTACAACGCGTAATAGAGCGTCACGACGCGATGGCAGTAGGACCACACGACGCCACCATCTACCCAACACGCGGAAGGGAGGACGTGTTGGACTTCATAATTCTGAAAGGCATACGGCAGCATGTGGCGGCCAGCACTCGGACGGCACTCGCGTCCGATCACGTGCCAGTCATCTTCCTCCTCGACGCCGACGTCACGCCGCTGCAACGAAGAGGACTCGACCTGAGAGGAATAAATTGGGAAGAGTACCGAGCGAACGTCACGGAAGCCCTCACGACACTGCCTGACGTCGACGCCGAAGGCGCCGACGCCGCACTTCAACACCTGTCGCAAGCCATCGCAGACGCAGCCACGGCCGCAACACCCGCGAGACGTCCAGCGGAGGAAGTTCACCTCCCTCACCAGCTCCCGCAACGCATCCGAGACGCCATAGCCGCCAAAAACAGGCTGCAACGGGAATGGCAGCTCACGCGAAACCCGCGTACCAAGCGGGAACTAAATCGAATGCGCCGCCACATCAGGGCGGACGTGGATGCGCATCGAAACGCTGAATGGGCTGAGAAAATAGGGCAACTCGACATCGAGGACGGGTCGGCGTGGAAGTCCATGAAAAGCTTCCTACGCCGCACGCAGCCCATACCGCCTCTGCTAGTGGGTAACAGGTTTGTTAGCGAACCAGACGCCAAGGCTAATGCACTGGCTGATGCCTTCGCTGCAAACTTTACCCCCATGGAGGACCCTATCGACGAAGAACACGTCCGCCTCGTAGCAGACCGTCTTCCAGTCTTCTTACGTGAACGCGCAGAGGACGACGAGATTCAGCCTGTCTCGTCGGACGAAGTGCAACTACAGCTTCGCCACCTCGAGCGCAAGAAAGCAGGCGGAGCAGACAACATCACCAACCTGATGCTGAAGCAGCTTCCCGACGCC
Source organism: Schistocerca serialis cubense (assembly GCF_023864345.2). Classification (NCBI taxonomy): domain Eukaryota; kingdom Metazoa; phylum Arthropoda; class Insecta; order Orthoptera; family Acrididae; genus Schistocerca; species Schistocerca serialis. The sequence continues at coordinate 33,631 of NW_026047509.1, read as the reverse complement.
GCAGCACAACATCTCGCGGCCATATTCAACGGGATTCTACGCTCCAGCGAGTATCCAGCCTGTTGGAAGCATGCTGAGGTAGTCGCCTTGCCTAAGCCAGGGAAGGACGCACGCATTGCGAGGAACTACCGACCCATCAGCCTTCTACCAGCAACTTCCAAGGTCTTCGAAAGGTTGTACCTGGTCCGCCTGCTGGCCCACGTAAACGCCGAGGGACTTCTCCCCGACGAGCAGTTCGGGTTCCGTCGGGAACACGCGACGACGCACCAGCTGCTGCGCCTGACGGAGGAAGCGTTCGGAGCCGTTGACCGACGTAAGTATTTCGGCGCTCTCTTGCTGGACGTGTCTCGTGCCTTTGACTCCGTGTGGCATGACGGCCTCCTGTACAAACTTCTTGTGCAGGGGGTACCTGTGTCGCACGTGAGGCTCCTGCAGAGCTATCTGCAGGAAAGGACGTTTCACGTCCGTGCTTCCAGTGGAATTTCCACGGAGCGCCGTATACTTGCGGGTGTACCTCAAGGCTCGGTCATCGGTCCGACGCTGTACTCCCTCTACACCGCCGACCTGCCACGCATAAACCGCGTCCAGACGGCGCTTTATGCTGACGACACGGCGATCTACAGCAGCAGCTGGAGCGTCGACGTCCTGCAGCGGCGTCTACAGGCGGCCACCGACGAGCTCACCGAGTGGGCAAAGAAGTGGCGCCTCGCCTACAATGGCGAGAAGAGTCAGGCGATTATCATAGCTAGTCGCCCCTTCCGCCACGACGCGCCAACAGTATCGGTGTGTGGAGTGCCAGTCGAATGGAATGACACAGCCAAATACCTAGGCGTCACTTTAGACCGGCGGCTTACATGGCGGCAACATGTTGAAAACATCAGGGGCAAGGCGCTGGGTAGATTGAGGCTGCTCTACCCGGTGCTCAACCCCACGTCAACGCTGCCAGAAGACGTCGGTCTTACGCTGTACAAGGCCGCCATACGACCGCTGCTGGAATACGCAGCGGTCGTGTGGGGAAACACGGCCGATACAAATCTGAAGCGCCTGCAGACGATTCAAAACCGGGCGCTACGACTGGCACTTCACCTGCCCAAGGACTTCCCCACGGAGGAGCTCCATCGCGTCGCTGCCGTCAAGCCTCTACGTCAGAGGTTCAAGGACGCAGCAACAACTTTCTACCAGAAAAGCGAGCTGTCGACCAACCAGCTGATCAGAGGACTCGGCAGCCGACCACACTGGCGGGCGTCATTACGCTGGCCAGACCTGCTGCGCCGGTAAGGTTATGCAGCAACCTACTCCAAATAGTCCCAGTGCAGGACAGCATTGAACCTCATACGCTTACTCCATAATTATACCTTATCCTAATGTAGGAAAAATAGCGTTAGGCTATTAGAAACTACATCAAATACTTGTGGAACTCAATCCCTTGTTCCACACATTAGCACACACGGCTGGGCGCAGACCGTAGCCGACTCGCCAGCCGCTGCAGCTGCTGTTTGTGCACGTTTTGCTTTGCCCGAGGAAGGAAGGATGACAGGCCGCGGCAAGGGAGGAAAGGGGCTCGGCAAGGGTGGCGCCAAGCGGCACCGCAAGGTGTTGCGCGACAACATCCAGGGCATCACGAAGCCCGCCATCCGCCGCCTGGCTCGCAGGGGCGGCGTGAAGCGCATCTCTGGTCTGATCTACGAGGAGACCCGCGGGGTGCTGAAGGTGTTCCTGGAGAACGTGATCCGCGACGCGGTGACGTACACTGAGCACGCCAAGCGCAAGACTGTGACGGCCATGGACGTGGTGTACGCCCTGAAGAGGCAGGGGCGCACCCTGTACGGTTTCGGCGGTTAGGCTGCGTCGCAGCGGGCGCTGGCCTTCCCGCGGCCGTGCTTGTGGGTGGGAGAGACTAGAAAACGGCCCTTTTCAGGGCCACCACACTGTTCGGAAGTTGAAAAGTGCGAAAGAGTCTGTGTTGTTGCTGCGTGTGTTTGTTTGTTTCTTTCTTTCTTTCCGTTTGAGCGACGTGATGTGACTGGGAGGGGAGAAGGAAAGGAAACGTGTCATGTGGCTGGCTGTGTGTGGAGCTGCTTCGTTTGTGTGTCTTTGTATCGATCGCGACGGAGATGGCGGGCTGTGTGTTGTTGTGCGAGAGGCGGTGATTATTTGCTTGCGTGGTTTGGCTCTGTGTGTTTGTTTGCGGCGGCGTTGGGGTTTCCGAGGCAAGGCGTGTGGGCATAGGCGGCCGGATCAGCTGTTTCGTTCGTGTCGACGGCCGTTGCGCGCGGGAGTGGAGGGCGGTGTGTCGACACGCCTCCCTTTAACAATGGTCATTATTGCTGCCGTTGTCGGTTTGGAAGGCGACTGCGACCGTGCAAAATGTGTGTGTGTGTGTTGGGCCACACGGGCTGTGTGGACGACAAGATGGCGGACGTGCGCCGGCGGCGGCTGTGCTGTGACAGTGCAAAGTTGAAACAAAACAAGGTGCGGCGAGGACGACTGAAATTTTGCTTTGGACGTAGGTTTGTGTGGTGGCCCTGAAAAGGGCCGATTGTTGTGGGCCGAGCCGAGCCGGCAAAGCGCGTTGCGTGCAGGGGAGCACGCGGCGCTGCGATTGCCTGGCCTCCTTTAGGCCTTCTTCTCGGTCTTCTTTGGCAGCAGGACGGCCTGGATGTTGGGCAGGACACCACCCTGTGCGATGGTGACGCCCGACAGGAGCTTGTTGAGCTCCTCGTCGTTGCGGATGGCAAGCTGCAGGTGGCGCGGGATGATGCGCGTCTTCTTGTTGTCGCGGGCCGCGTTTCCGGCCAGCTCGAGCACCTCAGCCGCGAGGTACTCCATGACGGCGGCGAGGTAGACGGGCGCCCCGGCGCCGACGCGCTCTGCGTAGTTTCCCTTGCGCAGGAGGCGGTGGATTCTGCCGACCGGGAACTGGAGCCCGGCCCTGCTTGAGCGGGACTTTGACTTGCCCTTGACTTTGCCTCCCTTTCCGCGTCCGGACATGGCGATGGGCTAGCGACGGTGCACACGAAACGGAAACGAAAACGACCGGTGCGAGCGGCAGCGAGTCGAGCAGCGGAGTGCGTGCCGGCGCAGCCGGGGTGGGGGTGCTTTATGGGCTCGGGTGCGGCGGCCGGTTGCGCGCGCGCCCCATTGGTCGGCGGCCGCAACAGGGCGAGCTGGTAAAGGTGCGGCGGCGGCTGGCGGCGGGTGCCACTGTGTGGGGAGACGCTGACTAGAGCGGAGCGCTTGCTACTGGTGTTGCTGCTGCCGTACGTTGGTTCGAGATGCCGCCCAAGACTAGCGGGAAGGCCGCCAAGAAGGCTGGCAAGGCGCAGAAGAACATTTCGAAGGGCGACAAGAAGAAGAAGCGCAAGAGGAAGGAGAGCTATGCCATCTACATCTACAAGGTGCTGAAGCAGGTGCACCCTGACACGGGCATCTCGTCGAAGGCGATGAGCATCATGAACAGCTTCGTGAACGACATTTTCGAGCGCATTGCGGCCGAGGCTTCTCGCCTGGCGCACTACAACAAGCGCTCGACCATCACGTCCCGCGAGATCCAGACCGCTGTGCGGCTGTTGCTGCCTGGCGAGCTGGCCAAGCACGCCGTGAGCGAGGGCACGAAGGCGGTGACCAAGTACACGAGCTCCAAGTAAGGGGGTGGCTCTGGAATGGAAGGAAGGGAAGGAAGGATGGAGAAGGCTCGTCCGTTGCGAGAGCGGCAAAACGGCCCTTTTCAGGGCCACCAACTTGCCTTTTGCGGGAAGGGCGGAATTGTTGTTGTTGTTGTTTGTGTGGACGGCTGTGATGTATGTGTGCATTTTGATTGTGGGTGGGGGGGGGGGGGCGCGCGTCAAAGCGTGTTGCGCGGGGTACGGCCACGAGGTTGGTCGCCGTGGCGTGGAATGGTGGCACGCCTCGTTGGCGTGGTTTTTGACCCATTGGTGTTGTTGGTGTGTGTGTGTGTGTTACCCGTCTGCGAGGGGGGACAGTGCGATCGGCGACTTTTGTGTCACCGTAACGACGGCCGTTTGCGGGTTTGTTTTTTTTTGCACATCATACATGGCGAGGGTGAAATGTGAAATGTTTTTGTTTGGTTTTTTTTTTTTTTTTTGCCGCCCACTATTCCCTTTGCTGTACGCCGAGTTTGACAATGGTGCGACGTAACTGCAGCGTGGAGGTGTGTGAGTGACGTTGAAATGAACGTGCCATTAAGACGCATTGTTGTTGTATTGTACTGTACGTGTACGGCGACACGCACGATGATGTACCATTCGACTCTGATGTTTGATAGCCGTGTCTGACTGATTGCGTACGACGCACGCACACCGATGTCGTCATTCAAGATGCACGCGTGTCCAGTGCAGTATACAGTAAGCGCGACGACGGCGGCGGCGGTCGTTTGTTTGGCGAATGTCTGTACACGTGTTTGTCTGTGTCCATCCGGTATGTATTTGTTTGTTTTGAAAGTGTTTTGTGTGTCGGTGACGTGGTCCGATCCGTCGCCCCCTGAGTAACTGTCGATCGGCGCGATAGACCGGCGTCACGCAACTGAACCGAAGTCGTGGGCACACCCGTCATACTGTTGTACACCGTCGCGCTGAGAACGGTAACGAAAGGTTGACTTTGATCGGTCGAATGTCCGGGCAGAACGTGAGGAATGAGGCAAGAGTGCAAGGAGAAGGGGAGAAACGCATTCGTAGAGCAACGGAACGTTCCCGTGTCGGAGGCGTATTGGAGCCGCACTGAAATGCGTTTAACGGCGGCGCGGCTGCAAGTGTCTGCCGTGGTGAACGTTACCTTTGACGGCTGCATTGGGCTTTGCCTTTGCTTTTGCTTTCGCTTTCGCGTTCGCTTTCGCTTTCCCGGATGTACGTAACGTTTGTTGATATGGTTCTGAGGAAGAGTGTATGACAGTGCCGTGCCGTCCATGTTCGTGTGCCCTCCCATTGTGTGTATGCTATTGTCTGTGTACTTGAATGATGTATGTAGGTGTTAGTGGACATGTTTTACCAGTGGGGGGAAATGGATCGTCGATAGTTGCCGTCACTCTGTCACGGTCGAGATGACGCACCCTCCGTACAGAAAGGTGTCGAGAAAGTGAGTGTGTGTGTGTGTGTGTGTGTGTGTGTGTGCGTGCGTGCGTGCGTGCGTGCGTGCGTGCGTCCGTGAATTGGCAGTGTTTGGAGGTGGGCGTGCCCTGCATGTGGCCCGGAAGGCTGTTCGTTAGGCGGTAGTGTTGTGTGGACAGGGGAGGGGCATGCGTAACGCTGCTGGCATGGCATTTCGGGAGATGGGAGGGGGCAAACGAGGAAACGAGGAGCGGCGGCCAAAGACGGGACGGGGAGGGGCGCGGTGTGGGTGGCTTGCGCCTGTGCTCGGCGTTGTGGTTTGTGCAAAAGAGGAGGAGAAAAACAATGTGAGTTGCCAGGGAGGGGAGCGGTGTTGTGTTGTGGTTGTCGTGGTGTAGCCGCAGACGCGGCTGTCAGTGAACGTGGCGAGACGGACGGATGCGCGGAGGGGCGGGGGCGGCGCATTTCGCCGGTGCCGTGCCGTGCCATGCCTGAAAGCCGCGTGGTCGCTGTGTTGTTGGTGGCGTGGGGGCGAGGAGAGTACCGTACGGGTGTGCTTGTGCGCCGGAAATGGCACACTGCGCCCGCCCGTCTTGGAGGCTGATGGCTGTGGTGTGGAAATGGGGCGCGGTGATGTTGAAGCAGTTGAAGAACAGAAAAGAAACCAAGAAAACGGAAGGCGTGATGCGGCGGTGGTGGTGAGAGCGGGAAAAACAAAACAAAAAAAAAACAACAAAAAAAAAAAAAAAAGAAGGAAAAACAAAAAGTCTATCAATATTAAAATGTAAATGGAAATGGAAATGGACCCAGGTATAACCTCCCTGCACAAATAGCAGAGAGTCCGATGATAATAAAAATGTGCCAGAATGTTAACGTCCCTACAAAACAAACCCAACGATAATATTAATGAAAGAGTGAACCGTATGTAACATTGCAACAGACATAATGAAACCTGATAAATTGTATAAGGGCAGCAGCGTTGACCTTTGGCCCTGTATTCAGAATAAAAAGAGCCAAAGATCGTTACCCCAATGAAAAAGACACTGAAACACGTATGTAACATAGTAGCGATGGCGAGACATTGTAGCATCTGTGACCAGAGAGTTTGCGCTGGACTGCGCGAGTGTTGCGAGCGGTTCTCAGTCAGTCAGTCAGTCAGTAGTCGTTGCGAGTCCGTAGCTCTGTGTAGTTGAGGGCTGTACTCTGTCAGTAGTCGTCGCGTGCAGTACGCTAATAGTCGTCATGCAGAGCGGTCGGTCAGTAGTAGCAGCCGAGTGCGGTTGTGTGATGTAGGCGGTCGGCAACACTGGTCAAGATGGTGAATAAGGTATACTGTTAATTAATATAATCATTAGATAATGAAAAATTGTATTTATTGTAATTATTCTCCAACAAGTTCCCCAGTAATAATTTTTATTTCAAAAGCATTTTTCAAACATTTAATTGTTTATTGAACTAAAGAGTTCGTTGCACTTCACATTTCATTCCACTTCTTTGAAGAAAAATGTCACAAAAATCACAAAAAAAGAGAATATTATTATTTGCAATGCAGTTCCTCCAAGCGCTGCGCAACAACCAGAGCAGAAATGTGACATCCATTTATTCGGAGGTAAGACATTAATTCTGATTGTTTTGCACAGGGCCAAAGACCGATATTTCGGTTTAATTGAAGTTTCTTGTCACTGAACGGACGTTTTTAAATGTTGTGTGAAGACTTTATATTTGAGTCAGATTGCGAATTTCACATTTTTGTTGCCATTTTCAATACCTCTCATTGTGGGCGAGGTTACAATTAGCGCAATGTCCATTAGCATCCGTAAATAACATTGTCCATTATTTTAAATGTTGCTGGGAGGTTACAACACACACACAAAAAAAAAAAAAAAAAAAACAAAAAATTGCATTTATATCCGCTCCTCAATTGTAGATACCCCTTACACAGCTGTGTGCAATGAATGAGTGCTGGCTGGTAATTAATTGCACTCCTTGGAGGGAAATGCCATAGGAAGTAGTCTTTAAAAAGTGAATGTTTTTCGTTAAGAGACAAAAGTTACTTTAGAAAAAAAGTAATAGTGGGGCTTTTGTTGTTGAACAAAATAAGTACAATGAACATACGTTATCAGATTTGCGCAATGCAGCGTCACACCACCTTTTGATTATAACACAATAGACTATACATCGTCCCGAACCGTGACCAGAGTCGCGAGACGAGCAGAGCACGCCGCCGACGCCCGCTCAGTACAACCGTCCACCCGCTACTACTGTCGACCGACTACTACCTCTCCCGACTCGCGCTACAATATATATATATAACAACTGTTCCTGGCGACCCGGTGCGTGCCACTACTGTCGTCTGGCGCGGTCCAAGCGCCGACTAGCAGCGATAAAGAACTCTCTGGTCAGACAGAGATGCTGTCATGCCTCGCCATCGCTCTGGTAATGAATACATACGTGTTGCAGCGTGCGTACCACCGGAACACGCAGTGGCGGAGCCAAAGACTGTGTTGTCGAGGTCGAGTGCGAGCGGGAAGAGAGGCAGCGTCGGCACGGAGATGCAAGCGAGCGCGAGACGCACGGGGGCTGCGGCGTGGCGCGTTTGCGGTCGGCGCCTTTGGTGGCAACGGCCGGGACAAGCAGCGGTGTATGGTGTGGTGCGGGGCGGACAGGGGCGGAGGCGGCGCGACGACGGCATGGGGGCGAAAACGGGACGGGGGACGGCGGATGTTGAGAGGCGTCACGCGCGGACAGGACACAGACACAGAGACACACAGATTGGAAAGGGAGGGTGCGCGGTAGTAGTTGGGAATGTGCGTACCGTGCGGGATGGGAGTGGGCGAGGAACACGGTCGTGGCCCCTGTTTTGGGTGCGTGTGATGACGTCAGTGTGTTGTGGGAAGGGAAGGTGCTGTGGCGGCGGCGCGTAATGGGCGTAGGCCGAAAAGAGAAAGGAACGTGGGCAGTGTGTTGGCAAGCGTCGGTTCGACTGCGACGTTGATGGGCAGGGCAGGGCAGGGCAGGGCAGGGCAGGGCAGGGCAGGGCAGGGCAAGGTTAATGGTGGTAGGAGTAGGCGTGTGGGCGCAAAAAATCTGCCGCTGCAGGCGGTGCCGTAACCGCCATGGCGGGAAGGAGAGAGGGCCAAAGAAAGAAAGAAGAAAACAAAAAAAAAAAAAAAAAAAGGAGGGGGGGGCGAAAGTGGAGAGGCGGTGGTGTGAGAAGGGCGGGGGCGGAAGGAAGGCAGGAAGGACAAGAGGCGAGGCGACGGCTTGCTTTGTGTATCGGTCGGTCTCTGGCTATGCTTCGTTTTCTGCAGCAGGGTCGGTGCGCGGCGTGGCTCGCGGCAGTGGGAACGCCTGGTGGCTGGACGGCCAGCAATGCGGTTGGATGGGCGGCCACAGCACCGCACCTGTGCCCGAGGAGGAGACGCTGGCGGCGGGCCCTGAGGTGAGGCCGGCTCGGCTGGGGCTGTGGATGTGTAGGTGTGCGCCGCTGCTGCAACAACGAGTAAAACGCGAGAAGAAGGGATGGCGGTAGAGAGAGAGAGAGCTAGTGGGTAACAGGTTTGTTAGCGAACCAGACGCCAAGGCTAATGCACTGGCTGATGCCTTCGCTGCAAACTTTACCCCCATGGAGGACCCTATCGACGAAGAACACGTCCGCCTCGTAGCAGACCGTCTTCCAGTCTTCTTACGTGAACGCGCAGAGGACGACGAGATTCAGCCTGTCTCGTCGGACGAAGTGCAACTACAGCTTCGCCACCTCGAGCGCAAGAAAGCAGGCGGAGCAGACAACATCACCAACCTGATGCTGAAGCAGCTTCCCGACGCCGCAGCACAACATCTCGCGGCCATATTCAACGGGATTCTACGCTCCAGCGAGTATCCAGCCTGTTGGAAGCATGCTGAGGTAGTCGCCTTGCCTAAGCCAGGGAAGGACGCACGCATTGCGAGGAACTACCGACCCATCAGCCTTCTACCAGCAACTTCCAAGGTCTTCGAAAGGTTGTACCTGGTCCGCCTGCTGGCCCACGTAAACGCCGAGGGACTTCTCCCCGACGAGCAGTTCGGGTTCCGTCGGGAACACGCGACGACGCACCAGCTGCTGCGCCTGACGGAGGAAGCGTTCGGAGCCGTTGACCGACGTAAGTATTTCGGCGCTCTCTTGCTGGACGTGTCTCGTGCCTTTGACTCCGTGTGGCATGACGGCCTCCTGTACAAACTTCTTGTGCAGGGGGTACCTGTGTCGCACGTGAGGCTCCTGCAGAGCTATCTGCAGGAAAGGACGTTTCACGTCCGTGCTTCCAGTGGAATTTCCACGGAGCGCCGTATACTTGCGGGTGTACCTCAAGGCTCGGTCATCGGTCCGACGCTGTACTCCCTCTACACCGCCGACCTGCCACGCATAAACCGCGTCCAGACGGCGCTTTATGCTGACGACACGGCGATCTACAGCAGCAGCTGGAGCGTCGACGTCCTGCAGCGGCGTCTACAGGCGGCCACCGACGAGCTCACCGAGTGGGCAAAGAAGTGGCGCCTCGCCTACAATGGCGAGAAGAGTCAGGCGATTATCATAGCTAGTCGCCCCTTCCGCCACGACGCGCCAACAGTATCGGTGTGTGGAGTGCCAGTCGAATGGAATGACACAGCCAAATACCTAGGCGTCACTTTAGACCGGCGGCTTACATGGCGGCAACATGTTGAAAACATCAGGGGCAAGGCGCTGGGTAGATTGAGGCTGCTCTACCCGGTGCTCAACCCCACGTCAACGCTGCCAGAAGACGTCGGTCTTACGCTGTACAAGGCCGCCATACGACCGCTGCTGGAATACGCAGCGGTCGTGTGGGGAAACACGGCCGATACAAATCTGAAGCGCCTGCAGACGATTCAAAACCGGGCGCTACGACTGGCACTTCACCTGCCCAAGGACTTCCCCACGGAGGAGCTCCATCGCGTCGCTGCCGTCAAGCCTCTACGTCAGAGGTTCAAGGACGCAGCAACAACTTTCTACCAGAAAAGCGAGCTGTCGACCAACCAGCTGATCAGAGGACTCGGCAGCCGACCACACTGGCGGGCGTCATTACGCTGGCCAGACCTGCTGCGCCGGTAAGGTTATGCAGCAACCTACTCCAAATAGTCCCAGTGCAGGACAGCATTGAACCTCATACGCTTACTCCATAATTATACCTTATCCTAATGTAGGAAAAATAGCGTTAGGCTATTAGAAACTACATCAAATACTTGTGGAACTCAATCCCTTGTTCCACACATTAGCACACACGGCTGGGCGCAGACCGTAGCCGACTCGCCAGCCGCTGCAGCTGCTGTTTGTGCACGTTTTGCTTTGCCCGAGGAAGGAAGGATGACAGGCCGCGGCAAGGGAGGAAAGGGGCTCGGCAAGGGTGGCGCCAAGCGGCACCGCAAGGTGTTGCGCGACAACATCCAGGGCATCACGAAGCCCGCCATCCGCCGCCTGGCTCGCAGGGGCGGCGTGAAGCGCATCTCTGGTCTGATCTACGAGGAGACCCGCGGGGTGCTGAAGGTGTTCCTGGAGAACGTGATCCGCGACGCGGTGACGTACACTGAGCACGCCAAGCGCAAGACTGTGACGGCCATGGACGTGGTGTACGCCCTGAAGAGGCAGGGGCGCACCCTGTACGGTTTCGGCGGTTAGGCTGCGTCGCAGCGGGCGCTGGCCTTCCCGCGGCCGTGCTTGTGGGTGGGAGAGACTAGAAAACGGCCCTTTTCAGGGCCACCACACTGTTCGGAAGTTGAAAAGTGCGAAAGAGTCTGTGTTGTTGCTGCGTGTGTTTGTTTGTTTCTTTCTTTCTTTCCGTTTGAGCGACGTGATGTGACTGGGAGGGGAGAAGGAAAGGAAACGTGTCATGTGGCTGGCTGTGTGTGGAGCTGCTTCGTTTGTGTGTCTTTGTATCGATCGCGACGGAGATGGCGGGCTGTGTGTTGTTGTGCGAGAGGCGGTGATTATTTGCTTGCGTGGTTTGGCTCTGTGTGTTTGTTTGCGGCGGCGTTGGGGTTTCCGAGGCAAGGCGTGTGGGCATAGGCGGCCGGATCAGCTGTTTCGTTCGTGTCGACGGCCGTTGCGCGCGGGAGTGGAGGGCGGTGTGTCGACACGCCTCCCTTTAACAATGGTCATTATTGCTGCCGTTGTCGGTTTGGAAGGCGACTGCGACCGTGCAAAATGTGTGTGTGTGTGTTGGGCCACACGGGCTGTGTGGACGACAAGATGGCGGACGTGCGCCGGCGGCGGCTGTGCTGTGACAGTGCAAAGTTGAAACAAAACAAGGTGCGGCGAGGACGACTGAAATTTTGCTTTGGACGTAGGTTTGTGTGGTGGCCCTGAAAAGGGCCGATTGTTGTGGGCCGAGCCGAGCCGGCAAAGCGCGTTGCGTGCAGGGGAGCACGCGGCGCTGCGATTGCCTGGCCTCCTTTAGGCCTTCTTCTCGGTCTTCTTTGGCAGCAGGACGGCCTGGATGTTGGGCAGGACACCACCCTGTGCGATGGTGACGCCCGACAGGAGCTTGTTGAGCTCCTCGTCGTTGCGGATGGCAAGCTGCAGGTGGCGCGGGATGATGCGCGTCTTCTTGTTGTCGCGGGCCGCGTTTCCGGCCAGCTCGAGCACCTCAGCCGCGAGGTACTCCATGACGGCGGCGAGGTAGACGGGCGCCCCGGCGCCGACGCGCTCTGCGTAGTTTCCCTTGCGCAGGAGGCGGTGGATTCTGCCGACCGGGAACTGGAGCCCGGCCCTGCTTGAGCGGGACTTTGACTTGCCCTTGACTTTGCCTCCCTTTCCGCGTCCGGACATGGCGATGGGCTAGCGACGGTGCACACGAAACGGAAACGAAAACGACCGGTGCGAGCGGCAGCGAGTCGAGCAGCGGAGTGCGTGCCGGCGCAGCCGGGGTGGGGGTGCTTTATGGGCTCGGGTGCGGCGGCCGGTTGCGCGCGCGCCCCATTGGTCGGCGGCCGCAACAGGGCGAGCTGGTAAAGGTGCGGCGGCGGCTGGCGGCGGGTGCCACTGTGTGGGGAGACGCTGACTAGAGCGGAGCGCTTGCTACTGGTGTTGCTGCTGCCGTACGTTGGTTCGAGATGCCGCCCAAGACTAGCGGGAAGGCCGCCAAGAAGGCTGGCAAGGCGCAGAAGAACATTTCGAAGGGCGACAAGAAGAAGAAGCGCAAGAGGAAGGAGAGCTATGCCATCTACATCTACAAGGTGCTGAAGCAGGTGCACCCTGACACGGGCATCTCGTCGAAGGCGATGAGCATCATGAACAGCTTCGTGAACGACATTTTCGAGCGCATTGCGGCCGAGGCTTCTCGCCTGGCGCACTACAACAAGCGCTCGACCATCACGTCCCGCGAGATCCAGACCGCTGTGCGGCTGTTGCTGCCTGGCGAGCTGGCCAAGCACGCCGTGAGCGAGGGCACGAAGGCGGTGACCAAGTACACGAGCTCCAAGTAAGGGGGTGGCTCTGGAATGGAAGGAAGGGAAGGAAGGATGGAGAAGGCTCGTCCGTTGCGAGAGCGGCAAAACGGCCCTTTTCAGGGCCACCAACTTGCCTTTTGCGGGAAGGGCGGAATTGTTGTTGTTGTTGTTTGTGTGGACGGCTGTGATGTATGTGTGCATTTTGATTGTGGGTGGGGGGGGGGGGCGCGCGTCAAAGCGTGTTGCGCGGGGTACGGCCACGAGGTTGGTCGCCGTGGCGTGGAATGGTGGCACGCCTCGTTGGCGTGGTTTTTGACCCATTGGTGTTGTTGGTGTGTGTGTGTGTGTTACCCGTCTGCGAGGGGGGACAGTGCGATCGGCGACTTTTGTGTCACCGTAACGACGGCCGTTTGCGGGTTTGTTTTTTTTTGCACATCATACATGGCGAGGGTGAAATGTGAAATGTTTTTGTTTGGTTTTTTTTTTTTTTTTTGCCGCCCACTATTCCCTTTGCTGTACGCCGAGTTTGACAATGGTGCGACGTAACTGCAGCGTGGAGGTGTGTGAGTGACGTTGAAATGAACGTGCCATTAAGACGCATTGTTGTTGTATTGTACTGTACGTGTACGGCGACACGCACGATGATGTACCATTCGACTCTGATGTTTGATAGCCGTGTCTGACTGATTGCGTACGACGCACGCACACTGATGTCGTCATTCAAGATGCACGCGTGTCCAGTGCAGTATACAGTAAGCGCGACGACGGCGGCGGCGGTCGTTTGTTTGGCGAATGTCTGTACACGTGTTTGTCTGTGTCCATCCGGTATGTATTTGTTTGTTTTGAAAGTGTTTTGTGTGTCGGTGACGTGGTCCGATCCGTCGCCCCCTGAGTAACTGTCGATCGGCGCGATAGACCGGCGTCACGCAACTGAACCGAAGTCGTGGGCACACCCGTCATACTGTTGTACACCGTCGCGCTGAGAACGGTAACGAAAGGTTGACTTTGATCGGTCGAATGTCCGGGCAGAACGTGAGGAATGAGGCAAGAGTGCAAGGAGGGGGGGAAGGGAAAAAGGGGAGAAACGCATTCGTAGAGCAACGGAACGTTCCCGTGTCGGAGGCGTATTGGAGCCGCACTGAAATGCGTTTAACGGCGGCGCGGCTGCAAGTGTCTGCCGTGGTGAACGTTACCTTTGACGGCTGCATTGGGCTTTGCCTTTGCTTTTGCTTTCGCTTTCGCGTTCGCTTTCGCTTTCCCGGATGTACGTAACGTTTGTTGATATGGTTCTGAGGAAGAGTGTATGACAGTGCCGTGCCGTCCATGTTCGTGTGCCCTCCCATTGTGTGTATGCTATTGTCTGTGTACTTGAATGATGTATGTAGGTGTTAGTGGACATGTTTTACCAGTGGGGGGAAATGGATCGTCGATAGTTGCCGTCACTCTGTCACGGTCGAGATGACGCACCCTCCGTACAGAAAGGTGTCGAGAAAGTGAGTGTGTGTGTGTGTGTGTGTGTGTGTGTGTGCGTGCGTGCGTGCGTGCGTGCGTCCGTGAATTGGCAGTGTTTGGAGGTGGGCGTGCCCTGCATGTGGCCCGGAAGGCTGTTCGTTAGGCGGTAGTGTTGTGTGGACAGGGGAGGGGCATGCGTAACGCTGCTGGCATGGCATTTCGGGAGATGGGAGGGGGCAAACGAGGAAACGAGGAGCGGCGGCCAAAGACGGGACGGGGAGGGGCGCGGTGTGGGTGGCTTGCGCCTGTGCTCGGCGTTGTGGTTTGTGCAAAAGAGGAGGAGAAAAACAATGTGAGTTGCCAGGGAGGGGAGCGGTGTTGTGTTGTGGTTGTCGTGGTGTAGCCGCAGACGCGGCTGTCAGTGAACGTGGCGAGACGGACGGATGCGCGGAGGGGCGGGGGCGGCGCATTTCGCCGGTGCCGTGCCGTGCCATGCCTGAAAGCCGCGTGGTCGCTGTGTTGTTGGTGGCGTGGGGGCGAGGAGAGTACCGTACGGGTGTGCTTGTGCGCCGGAAATGGCACACTGCGCCCGCCCGTCTTGGAGGCTGATGGCTGTGGTGTGGAAATGGGGCGCGGTGATGTTGAAGCAGTTGAAGAACAGAAAAGAAACCAAGAAAACGGAAGGCGTGATGCGGCGGTGGTGGTGAGAGCGGGAAAAACAAAACAAAAAAAAAACAACAAAAAAAAAAAAAAAAAGAAGGAAAAACAAAAAGTCTATCAATATTAAAATGTAAATGGAAATGGAAATGGACCCAGGTATAACCTCCCTGCACAAATAGCAGAGAGTCCGATGATAATAAAAATGTGCCAGAATGTTAACGTCCCTACAAAACAAACCCAACGATAATATTAATGAAAGAGTGAACCGTATGTAACATTGCAACAGACATAATGAAACCTGATAAATTGTATAAGGGCAGCAGCGTTGACCTTTGGCCCTGTATTCAGAATAAAAAGAGCCAAAGATCGTTACCCCAATGAAAAAGACACTGAAACACGTATGTAACATAGTAGCGATGGCGAGACATTGTAGCATCTGTGACCAGAGAGTTTGCGCTGGACTGCGCGAGTGTTGCGAGCGGTTCTCAGTCAGTCAGTCAGTCAGTAGTCGTTGCGAGTCCGTAGCTCTGTGTAGTTGAGGGCTGTACTCTGTCAGTAGTCGTCGCGTGCAGTACGCTAATAGTCGTCATGCAGAGCGGTCGGTCAGTAGTAGCAGCCGAGTGCGGTTGTGTGATGTAGGCGGTCGGCAACACTGGTCAAGATGGTGAATAAGGTATACTGTTAATTAATATAATCATTAGATAATGAAAAATTGTATTTATTGTAATTATTCTCCAACAAGTTCCCCAGTAATAATTTTTATTTCAAAAGCATTTTTCAAACATTTAATTGTTTATTGAACTAAAGAGTTCGTTGCACTTCACATTTCATTCCACTTCTTTGAAGAAAAATGTCACAAAAATCACAAAAAAAGAGAATATTATTATTTGCAATGCAGTTCCTCCAAGCGCTGCGCAACAACCAGAGCAGAAATGTGACATCCATTTATTCGGAGGTAAGACATTAATTCTGATTGTTTTGCACAGGGCCAAAGACCGATATTTCGGTTTAATTGAAGTTTCTTGTCACTGAACGGACGTTTTTAAATGTTGTGTGAAGACTTTATATTTGAGTCAGATTGCGAATTTCACATTTTTGTTGCCATTTTCAATACCTCTCATTGTGGGCGAGGTTACAATTAGCGCAATGTCCATTAGCATCCGTA
Organism: Schistocerca serialis cubense; assembly: GCF_023864345.2. Classification (NCBI taxonomy): domain Eukaryota; kingdom Metazoa; phylum Arthropoda; class Insecta; order Orthoptera; family Acrididae; genus Schistocerca; species Schistocerca serialis. Next base: position 17,854 of record NW_026047509.1, on the reverse strand, counting down.
AATAACATTGTCCATTATTTTAAATGTTGCTGGGAGGTTACAACACACACACAAAAAAAAAAAAAAAAAAAACAAAAAATTGCATTTATATCCGCTCCTCAATTGTAGATACCCCTTACACAGCTGTGTGCAATGAATGAGTGCTGGCTGGTAATTAATTGCACTCCTTGGAGGGAAATGCCATAGGAAGTAGTCTTTAAAAAGTGAATGTTTTTCGTTAAGAGACAAAAGTTACTTTAGAAAAAAAGTAATAGTGGGGCTTTTGTTGTTGAACAAAATAAGTACAATGAACATACGTTATCAGATTTGCGCAATGCAGCGTCACACCACCTTTTGATTATAACACAATAGACTATACATCGTCCCGAACCGTGACCAGAGTCGCGAGACGAGCAGAGCACGCCGCCGACGCCCGCTCAGTACAACCGTCCACCCGCTACTACTGTCGACCGACTACTACCTCTCCCGACTCGCGCTACAATATATATATATAACAACTGTTCCTGGCGACCCGGTGCGTGCCACTACTGTCGTCTGGCGCGGTCCAAGCGCCGACTAGCAGCGATAAAGAACTCTCTGGTCAGACAGAGATGCTGTCATGCCTCGCCATCGCTCTGGTAATGAATACATACGTGTTGCAGCGTGCGTACCACCGGAACACGCAGTGGCGGAGCCAAAGACTGTGTTGTCGAGGTCGAGTGCGAGCGGGAAGAGAGGCAGCGTCGGCACGGAGATGCAAGCGAGCGCGAGACGCACGGGGGCTGCGGCGTGGCGCGTTTGCGGTCGGCGCCTTTGGTGGCAACGGCCGGGACAAGCAGCGGTGTATGGTGTGGTGCGGGGCGGACAGGGGCGGAGGCGGCGCGACGACGGCATGGGGGCGAAAACGGGACGGGGGACGGCGGATGTTGAGAGGCGTCACGCGCGGACAGGACACAGACACAGAGACACACAGATTGGAAAGGGAGGGTGCGCGGTAGTAGTTGGGAATGTGCGTACCGTGCGGGATGGGAGTGGGCGAGGAACACGGTCGTGGCCCCTGTTTTGGGTGCGTGTGATGACGTCGGTGTGTTGTGGGAAGGGAAGGTGCTGTGGCGGCGGCGCGTAATGGGCGTAGGCCGAAAAGAGAAAGGAACGTGGGCAGTGTGTTGGCAAGCGTCGGTTCGACTGCGACGTTGATGGGCAGGGCAGGGCAGGGCAGGGCAGGGCAGGGCAGGGCAGGGCAGGGCAAGGTTAATGGTGGTAGGAGTAGGCGTGTGGGCGCAAAAAATCTGCCGCTGCAGGCGGTGCCGTAACCGCCATGGCGGGAAGGAGAGAGGGCCAAAGAAAGAAAGAAGAAAACAAAAAAAAAAAAAAAAAAGGAGGGGGGGGCGAAAGTGGAGAGGCGGTGGTGTGAGAAGGGCGGGGGCGGAAGGAAGGCAGGAAGGACAAGAGGCGAGGCGACGGCTTGCTTTGTGTATCGGTCGGTCTCTGGCTATGCTTCGTTTTCTGCAGCAGGGTCGGTGCGCGGCGTGGCTCGCGGCAGTGGGAACGCCTGGTGGCTGGACGGCCAGCAATGCGGTTGGATGGGCGGCCACAGCACCGCACCTGTGCCCGAGGAGGAGACGCTGGCGGCGGGCCCTGAGGTGAGGCCGGCTCGGCTGGGGCTGTGGATGTGTAGGTGTGCGCCGCTGCTGCAACAACGAGTAAAACGCGAGAAGAAGGGATGGCGGTAGAGAGAGAGAGAAAAAAAAAAAAGGTCGTGTTGTGTTGATGCGCAGGCAGACGCGTACAGAGGGACGAGCCCGGTCTGCAGCAGGGTGTGGCCGTGCCGAGTGCAGAGCAGCGGCGGCTCGGTTCGGTTCGGCCCGGCCCGGCGGGCCGCGCTGTTGTCGCGGACGTGAGCGCCCCCTGGCGGGTGGCCGGAGGCGGCGCGGCGTGTTGGACGTGTGGCTGGTGGCAGTGCACAATTTGCGAGTGGCTGGCGGTGTGGTGTGGCGGTTGGCGCGTCGGGCGGCGGAGAGGTATGTGTTGCGGGCGCCCTTTGCTGCGCTGCGTCGTTGCGTGTGCCGTACAGGGCGGGCGCTTGTCGACTGTGTGGCGAATTGGCGTGAAACGGCTGCCGAGAGGTGTGTGGTAGCGAGCCGGTCGGTGGTGTCAGTGCGAAGGGGAATGTGCGTGCGTGTTTGGCGGTTTCGGTGTGCTTTTTGCGGCGTGAGAGTGGGAATTAGTGGGGCCGGCTGTTGTGTTGGTTCCTTGTGTCTTGTGTCGCGTAGCTTGATGGCAACGTGGAAGGACGCCGGTTTCGTTTTCGTTTCGAGCCTTGCGTGGCGTGTGGTTGTCGACGTTGACTGGTTGGCGTGTGCCGATGCACGTGCATGTGTGGGTCGCGAGTGCGTTTTTGGCTGGCTGTGTGTGTGTGTGTGTGTGTGTGTTTTGGGGGGGAAGGGGGAGGCGGTGGTGAAAGTGCAGTCGTCGGGTGGGGCTGGGGCTGTGCGTCGTGGCGGAAAGGTGGTAGGTTGCGGGAAGCGAGCCCGTCGTTGACGGTGTCGCGTGAGTTGTGAATCGAGTGGGGCGCGGGGCGCGGGACAGGAGCAGCGTGCCGCTGCGTCGTGGTCGTCAGCAGAGGCTGTGCGTGTGCTTGTCCTTTTTGTGGGCGGTTCGTGCGAGGCGTTTTTGTTTTGTGTTGCCCTAGTTGTTAGTTTATTTTGTTTGTGTTTGTTATTTTGAGACGACGACTGGTTGGTGGCGTGCGCGCGAAGTGGCGGTGTGCGCTTCCCGTGTCGTTTGTGTTGTTTTGTTTTTTTGTTTTTGTGTGTTTTTTTTTTTGCACTGGGCCCCGGTGGGTGGGTGCGTGTGTGTCGATTGCCGGCTGGCGAAAGGTGCGCCATCGGCGGGGTGGGTCGCCGGCACAAGTAGAGGCGGCGGCGTTGTTGCTGTTGTTGTTGTGTGGTGTTTGTTTTGTTCGGCTGTGTCGGCGAGCTGTGTTGCGGTGCGTGTGAATGGTGGTGCAAAAGTGCTGGCGTTGGGGCTGCGACTGCGACGGCGGCGAGCCGCGGGCGCGCCATTGATAGTGATGTTGTGAACAGCGGCTGTGTACGGTAGTGGTGTTGTTGTAGCACGACGTGCATCCGGGCCGGCGCGGAAAGCGCAGTTGCGGGCGGTTGCCCTTCGGTGCCAGCCATGTCGCGTGAGCGGCGGGTTGCTCTGGTGTCGACACGTGGTGCTCTGGGTTGTTGTGTGGTGCCCTTTGGCCGGTGGGGGTGGTTCGCGTGTGTCTGGTTCGCGCTCGGTGTCTGGTCGTGGTCGTGCTGCTCCCCCGTCTGTCGGCGGTTTCCGACGTCGTCTGTACGTTTTTGTTCGTTTGCGGCGTGCCTGCCGACGTCGTCCCGTCGCGACCTTTCAACCGAAAGTGTGGCGCCCGAAGGTGAACGAACGTAACCCTGACCTCGGCGCTTTACGCTGAGCCGAGCGAACCGAACCGAACCGAACCTAACCTGTGGTGTGGCGAGGTGAGCTCAGCCTGTGAGCCCCTAACGTCTACGTAAGGTAAGCTGTCCGGCTCACGCCTCACGTTTGAACGCTTTTTTAACCTACGTTTGACGCTTCTTAACCTAGCACTGACCCCTTAACCTAACCTAACGTGTAACCTAACCTAACCTAACCTAACCTCTGACGCCTGACGTGTTTGAATGCTTAACCTAAGTTTGACGCTTAACCTAACCCAAGTCCCCTTAACCTAACCCACGTCCACCTAACCTAACCTAACGTAGACGTGTAAACGTAATGTGTAACGCGTAACGTGTAAGGTCGGCTGTCGTGTGTGCTTGACGGCAGATTGGGTTGGTCTGTAGATTCGGATTGCGGTTTGCCTCGGTCGAGGGGTTGTGGGTCGGAAGCGGCGAGGGGCGGCGGCGCCTGTTGCGCAGGCGGCGTCCGTTTGCGGCGGGCAATTGTTGAGAAACGGCTGTGAATGTTGGCGGGCGAGAGGAGGAGGACGGCGCGCGATGTGGCCCGACGGCTGCGGGCCGATCGGGAAACGGCGGGAGGGCGACGGAAGGCGATGGGGCGGCGGAGGCGCGTTTGCACGGCCGTCATCGCCGCACGCCTCGGCTTGTGTGGCTGTGGCGCCGGCCGCGCTGGCCGGGCTGCCGCGGCGACGGTGTGGGAGTTTTGCCGAAGGTTTGGCCATTGTGGCGGGTCGTCGGCTGGGGCTGTGGGGGCGGCATTTGGGCGGGGGCGGCGATTCTCGGCGGGCCGACCCAGGCTGTAGCGCGCGGTAGCTGCAGTTTGGCCGTGGTTTGCGGCGCTGCCGTGGCGACTGGTTGGCGACTGTGGTGTGGCTGTGTGTAGCCCCATCCTCGGTGGTTTGAAAGGCGCGGGCGGTTGTGGCGCAGGTTTGGGGCTGCTCCGCACAGGCTGTCGGACGTTGGGCGGTAGCAAGCGCGGGAGGCGCGGCGCGGCGGCGCGCAGAGTGGCGGCCGCTCTCTCGGCCGTCCGCGCCCGCCCGCGACACTGGCTGGGCCTTGTGATTCTCTGCTCTGCTGCTGTGCTGTGCTTGCGTGCCTGCCGTCCCGCTCGCTCTCGCTGTGTGTTACGCGCGTCGTCGAAATGGCAGATCAGGCGGCTACGAACGAGACTGCTGCGGCACCCGCCGCCACCGGCACTACGAAGAAGGCCAAGTCTGCGTCGTCTGCGAAGAAGCCGCGCGCCAAGCCTGCGCACCCGCGCACCTCTGAGATGGTGACGGCCGCCATCAAGAGTCTGAAGGAGCGCGGCGGGTCGTCGCTGCAGGCGATCAAGAAGTACATAGCCGCGCACTACAAGCTGGACGCGGAGAAGCTGGCGCCGTTTATCAAGAAGTACCTCAAGTCGGCCGTCGTGGCGGGCGAGCTGGTGCAGACGAAGGGGAAGGGCGCGTCCGGCTCGTTCAAGCTTGCCGGCGCCGGCGGCGGGGGGGCGGCCGAGGGCGGCAAGGCTCGTGCTGGCGGTGCCAAGAAGAAGCGCGCCGCTCCGGCCAGCAAGGAGAAGAAGGGCGCCCGTGCGGCCGGCGCAAAGAAGGCTGGTGGCGTGAAGGCGGCGACCGGTCGGAAGGCGGGCGCCGCCAAGAAGGCGTCTGCGGCGTCGGCCGCTCCCGCGGGTGCGAAGAAGGCGGCTGCGGCCAAGCCGGCCAAGGCCAAGTCGCCGTCGAAGGCGAAGAAGGCCGCCAAGGTTCCGACGAAGAAGCCGAAGGCGCCGCGCCCGAAGAAGGCGACGACGCCGTCTAAGGCGAAGGCTTCGCCCAAGAAGAAGAAGTAGAGTAGAGTAGAGGAGAAAGAGATGGGAAAGGAAGGGTTTGGCGCTTGACTCCGTCGTCCCCACCCCCCGTCGTCGTCTAGTGGCGCGCAAGAGACGCGCGGCCCAAAACGGCCCTTCTCAGGGCCATCAAAGCACGTCGGGGAAGGTTTTGATTGTCGTGTTGCGTTTGGTGTGGGTGTCTGTCTGTATGCCCGTGGGGATGCTGTTTGCGTGCCGTGGTGGTTGGATTGCGGGGGTCGGTGGCGGGTGTGGGCGGCGGTAGCGGTAAGCGGTGTTGTTGTTGTCGTGGTTGATTGTCGCCGTGTTTGTGGCGGCGGCCGACGGTTGGTTTTCTGTCACGTTGTTTTGTTTGAATACGTTGGATGGCTTGCCTGCGTTCGTTCTTCTCGGATGTCTGTCTTGTCGAGTCGTGTCTGGTCTTTGTTTTGTTCCTTTGTGTGTGTTATGTTTTGCAACGGGGGGCACGTTGAGATGTGGAAGGAGTCGGCGGGGATTTCGGCGGCGTGTAGAGCGAGCGAGCGCGCCTGCCTGGCCGTTGGCCGTCGGAGTGGAGTGCGGGTTTTTTTTTTGTTTTCGAAACGAAAGCGGCGGGCGGCCGGCCAGCCAGCCAGCCGTGCGGTGTGACGTCGGCCGTTGGGTATTGTGCGCTTGGAGCGCCGGGGGAGGGATGATGTGTGATTGTTGCGCGCTGCTAGCAGGCAGGCAGAGTGAGCGGGTGTGGCGGACGGACGGGAAGTGGTGGTTTTTGTTTTTGGGTTGCGGGGCGAGAGGCAGGCGACCGACAAAGTTTGCTCGCGACGGAGAGATGTTAGTGGCCCTGAAAAGGGCCGTTTTTGTTTGTGCGGTGCGGTGCCGCGGCGCGGTTTAGGCGCGCTCGCCGCGGATGCGGCGCGCGAGCTGGATGTCCTTGGGCATGATGGTGACGCGCTTGGCGTGGATTGCGCACAGGTTGGTGTCTTCGAAGAGGCCGACGAGGTAGGCCTCGCTGGCCTCCTGCAGGGCCATGACTGCGGAGCTCTGGAAGCGCAGGTCGGTCTTGAAGTCCTGGGCGATCTCGCGCACTAGGCGCTGGAATGGCAGCTTGATTTCTCGCAGGGCGACGGTGCCCGGCCTGTAGCGGTGGGGCTTCTTGACGCCTCCGGTGGCGGGCGCGCTCTTCCTCGCCGCCTTGGTGGCGAGCTGTTTGCGCGGCGCCTTTCCGCCGGTGGACTTGCGGGCCGTTTGCTTTGTGCGGGCCATGGCGGTAGCGGTAGCGGTAGCGGAGCGGCGTGCGTGGAGGTTAGGTGCGGCGCGGCGTCCGGTGCTGCCTTGACAACGGGCCCGCGCGCTCGCACCTTTCTTCATGTGAGGAAGGTTCTTCTCTCTTCCCCGGCTTCTTGCAGTGTGAGCTGTTGAGCTATTCCTGCGGACAAATCTGAGATACAGGTATATGGGGTACATACATAATTTGGGTGGCTTCTTTGATTTACACTTTTTTGGTGCTATGCTAATTTCTTCTATGCTAGGTAGCGATTTTTTTTTTTTTTTTTTTTTTTTTTTTTTTTTTTTTTTTTTTTCGTTCACACACACATTCATACTCACCACTTAAGGTGATCTCTGGTCACATTCATCCTATCATTCATACTTTAACTACTCGCCCCCTGTTGGTGGCGATACTATTCTAGTTAGGGAGAATATTTACAATATTTGCGTTCTTTTGGGGTGGGTGATTTACAATAATCGGGATGGGGTTAACAGGATGGGTGTTGTCGTCTCTTGGTCTATCCCAGCAGCAGGTCCGGCCATCTGGTGTGGATGTTGCGATGCTCTCGGTGTCCAAGGGCAGAGATGAGGGGGTTCTCTGCTGCTGCCGTCCTCTCGTAGAAGGTGTGTGCTGCTTGTCGGAACCTCTCGCGTAGGCGGGGGACCCCGGTCAGTTCGTGGAGCTCCTCTGTTGGGAAGTCCCATGGTAGGTGCAGGGCTCTCTTCAGCGCCCTGTTCTGTACGCGTTGCAGACTTCCGATGTGTTGTTCTGCTGCGTTACCCCACACTACTGCGGCGTACTCTAGGAGTGGCCGCACTAGTGCGAGGTATAGTTTGATGCCCAGCTCCTGCGGTAGTGCGGAGGTGGGATTGAGTATCGGGTACAGCATCCTTAGTCGTCCCATTGCTTTGTCTTTGATATTCTTGACGTGGTCCTTCCATGTAAGACGTCTGTCCAGCGTGACTCCTAGATACAGAGCTGTTCTGCTCCAGGGGACGGCTGTTCCTCGGACTTCTATCGGTGGTAGATTCATTGGAAACTTCCTTCTGCAGATGGGTATTGCTTGGGTCTTCGTCCCATTGAACGCCAGGCGCCACTTCTTCGCCCAGTCGCAGAGGTTGTCTGTGGCTCGTTGAAGTCTGTGCCTGAGAACCCTGGCGCTTCTGTTGCGTGCATAGAGCGCGGTGTCGTCCGCATAGAGAGCTGTGTGGACGTTGGGTGCTTGTGGGATGTCGCTGGTGTAGAGAGTGTATAGCACTGGGCCTAGTACACTTCCTTGCGGTACTCCAGCTAGGATGTTTCTTCTGGACGATTCTCCATTCGGGACTCTTACATGGAACGTTCTTCCTTCTAGGTAGGATTTTAGTAGCGTCACGTGGGACACTGGGACTCCTCTGTCTAGCAATTTGAACAGCAGGCCTTCATGCCATACCGAGTCAAATGCTCTGGAGACATCTAGGAATACTGCACCGAAGAATTCTCTCCGCTCCATCGCTTCCATGGCCTCTTCTGTCACTCTGAGGAGCTGCTGCGTAGTCGAGTGTCCTGCTCGGAAGCCGAACTGCGTGTTGGGTAGTATCTGGTCCGTAGTAGCCTGGCCAGATATAGGCGCTCGAATACTTTCGAGATCGCCGGTAGTAGGCTTATGGGCCTGTAGCTTGCTGGTTGGGTGGCGTCTTTTCCCGGTTTGGGTATTGGTACTACTATTGCATGTTTCCATGTTCTGGGGAACTTCTTTGTCCGCAGTATGGTGTTGAAGGATCTTGCTAACACTGCGGCTGCTTCTTCTGGCATCTCTTTTAGCATCTTGTTTGTGAACAGGTCTATACCTCCCGCTTTTCTTGGGTTTAGGTATCTGAGCTGTATTTTTACTTCCTCTGTGGTGATTTCCTGTATTTGGTCATCTTCGTCCTGGGCTTCCAGGAATCTGGGGAGACGGCTGGTCACCAGTTCGATGTGTTCCGGGTCACTGGGGTCTTCTATCGGGGTGAAATTTTGTGCGAATACATCTGCGAGTGCGTCCGCTTTGCTGTTGGGTTCACACACCTTGTCGTTCGCCACTGTGAGTGGTGGTATTCTCTGGTAGTGGCTCAGGAGGTTCTTTGTGGTTTTCCAGGCCGTCCCATCTTCGATTCGGAGTGCTGATATTCTGGCTGCCCATGTTTGTATCCTGTGGGCCTCCACTGCAGCTTTTATTTCCCTCTGCAACCTGTTAACTTGCCTCTTGGTTGCAGGGTTCCTTGTTCTGGTCCACTCCCGGAAGAGCCTGTTCTTGTCGGCTATTGATGCTCTTATTTGCGGTGGGAGGTGGTGTGGTGTGGAGTCTTGTTCTTCTTCTCTTCTTACTGGTGTGGCGGCTACTGCTGCGTCTATGGCTTTTTCCGTCACGTATCTTATGGTTTCTTCTGCTCCGGCTTCTTCTGGGTCGGGTGGGGTGGCTAGATCTTCAGCTAGCAGTTCTCTGTAGTTCTGCCATCGGGTGCCTTTCAGGTCGAGCCCTTCCTTTTGTGGGGCGAGTCCTTCCAGGGCGATGTCGTAGACTACTGGTATGTGGTCTGAGGCCAGTACATCTCGGGTGCTGGCGTGGATGGCCAGGGGGAGCCCTTTTACTAGGGCTACATCCAGTATGTCTGGGTTGTGTTGCCTCGGGTAGTACGTCGGACTGTTGGGTCCGATTATGGTTGCTTGTCTTCTTTCAGCGGCGTTCAGTAGTCTTCTTCCGCTGTTGTTGTTGACTCTCGAGTTCCATGCGTGGTTCTTTGCATTGTAGTCTCCTCCCGCGAAGACGTTCCCTGGGATGGAGAGTAGTGCTTCAATGTCCGCTGGGTCGAGAGCTCCGTTTCTTCGGGGCTGCCTGTAGACGGCGATGAAGTTGATTTTCCCGAATGTCGTGTCCACTGCTACTCCGTTTGCTTCCAGTGTGCTGAGGCGCGGGAGTTCTATAGGGTGGTGCCGGAGCGATCTTCTTACGTAGATGGCCGTCCCTCCCTTGTGCGTCGGTCTGTCCTTCCTATGGCAGTCATAGTTGGGTACTCCTACCCTGACTCCCGGTTTCAGGAAAGTTTCACATATGAGACATATGTCCACGGCTTCGTCGTATAAGAACTGACGAAATTCGCCTGCCTGGTGTGTTATTCCATTGGCATTCCACACGGCGACTCTCAATCCCTGCGCGGGTCTATTTGCCATTTTGGTTTCTTGGGGCTGGGATTGTGTTTGCCATGTATGTGGCTATCTTCTCTGTCACGCTCTTGAGCGTGACGATGGCTTCCATCATGACTGTCATGAGGGAGGCGATGTCTGCGGCTGTGGGTGCGTTTGGGGCCGCGTCTTCTCTGGCGTTGGCTTTTTGTTGTTCTTCTGCGCCTGCTGTGGTACCCTGCTGCTCGTGGTGGTCGGGGCCTTGCTGCTCTTCTTCCGTCCTCGGCCTCTTCTGTAGGTGGCGGCGGGGTAGCGGTCGCGGTGCTTGTGTGGGCTCCGCCTGGTTTCTTGGTGCTTCTGTTTCCGGGTTCCTGCTGCGCTGGTGGGCTGCTGGGCCAGTGCTGGGAGTGTCCCTCGGCTGGCGGCGGCGGCGGCTCTTCACTGTGTCGGCGTAGCTCGTTCCCGGCTTTCTGTGTGATGCCTCTTGTCTGGCCCGTGCATCAAGCAGGGTCTTGCACCCGCCATAGCTTGCTGGGTGCGCTTCCCCGCAGTTGAAGCATTTGGCCGGTTCTTCACGTGGGACAGGACACTCGTCGCTGCGGTGGTCTCCCGCGCACCTGACGCACTTCTGCGGTCTGTCGCAGTAGCGTGCCACATGCCCGGGTTGGAGGCACCTGTAGCATTGTGCCTGCTTCTTCTTGGCCCTTGGGTCTTCTACTGTGGTGTCGCAGGCGGCTATGGTTTTGACGTTCCATATCGCCCTGTTTTGGGCATTGTTCGTGGCAACTACTTCGAACAATGGCATTGGTCTTCGCGTCCTTGGGGACTTCATCTTGGTCACCGATCTTGTTGTGAACCCCAGGTCTGTCAGTGCCTTTTTCATATTTTCTGCAGTGAAAGAGTGTGGCATACCTCTTATTACCACTCTCAGTGGTTTGTCATTCCCTGACGAGTGGGTGTGGAACGGGATGCTCCTGCGTTTTAATTCCCGCAGGATTTTCACGTAGTCTTCCGCGTTTTTTGTCGTGATTTTGAGGGTGTCCCCTCCTGCTGATTTTACACGGAAGACGTGCGTTGTCGCTTCCTTCAAGCTTTCGTACAGCTCCATGTAAGAGCCACTGTACGTCGCTATGATGGGGGCGATCTTCGAGTTGCTTGTTGCCTGTGCGCTTTTCGCAGCAGCTTCTACAGGGTCTGGTTGTGCTTCTCCCAGCGTTGAGAAGCTGTTTGTTGTGGCTACTGGGGCGGGGGCCGCCTGGTTGATGTGGGCTGCTGGCGCTGTCTTCTTGGGGAAGATGAACCCGTCGTCGGTGGGGCTGCGTGCGTCGCAGACCCTCTTGTCTGCGGATTCTTCTTCTTCTTCTTCTTCTGAGCTGGCGACATCCTGCGTCTTCCTTTTGCGGGAGATCGCCTCTTGGTCCATGGGCTCTGGTTCTGCTGCTGCGGGTGCTGCGTCCAGGGCGTCTTCTTCTTCCCCTCCGGCGTTGAGATTGGGGTATAGCCCCTGCTCGTACCTGGAACTGTTGGGGGTGGTGGCTGCATCTGCAGCGTCGTGGAGGGCAATCAGCAGTTCCTGCTGGTCTTCCAAGTGGTCGCTTGGGGATGGCGACGGGGGCGGGAGTTCGAGGTCTTCCCTACTTTCTGTGTACCTGACCATTTTTCGGGGCGTGTAGAAGTGTGGACAAAGATGATAGTGCTAGCCTTTGCCTGGTGGCCGCGGGCTGGTCCCACGTGAAGGGGGCCCTGGACCACTTCTTTCCCTACTCTATCTGCCCTAGGTGGTTTTGCCTTCTTCCTGAAGAACGCAAATACCAACCGAAGAGAGTTTGCATGCAGGTGCACGCTAGAATGGGTGCCAACTTAGTTGGCGACACGACAAGTTTGCTTTTCTCGCTTCTGTGGACCAAGGTCCCAGAATGAGAGTTGTTTCTTCTTTTCTTCTGTGACGAAGTCTGCGGATGGGAAGGCTCTTCCCTCTTCTTCCGGAATCTCGGAGCTGCTTCTTCTTCTTCCCCTGGCTGGTATCGAGAAGGCTGGCTGCTGCTCCGCTTGCTTCTCTACCTTTTTCCCATAGCTAGCTCTATTGGCGACGCAAGCGTCCTCGGGGGAGCGACCCCTGGGATAGAGGTGAGAAGGGCGGTGTCCCGCCGGCTTCTGACGCTGGCAGGGATGCTGCGGACCTTTATACCTTCCGCTGCGGCGCGCTGGTGGCGCTCCTAGCGGCGGGCGGCGGAACTGCGGCGTCGTCTTCGGAGCGCGAGGTGCTCGGGCGCGGACGTCCTAGGGAGCGTCCTGGCTTCGGTTGAGTTGGAGATGTCGTCCAATCCGGAGACTGGTCGACTGCACGTCTTCACTGTGCGGACTCACAACTCGAACTACACAACACACACCACACGGGCCCGCGCGCCTCCGTGCTGCGCTTATATGCCCTCGGTTGCGCGTGGTGGGGGGAGGGCGGGCCAGAGTCTATATAGGGGGGCGGCGGGCGCGCTGGGCGCAGACCGTAGCCGACTCGCCAGCCGCTGCAGCTGCTGTTTGTGCACGTTTTGCTTTGCCCGAGGAAGGAAGGATGACAGGCCGCGGCAAGGGAGGAAAGGGGCTCGGCAAGGGTGGCGCCAAGCGGCACCGCAAGGTGTTGCGCGACAACATCCAGGGCATCACGAAGCCCGCCATCCGCCGCCTGGCTCGCAGGGGCGGCGTGAAGCGCATCTCTGGTCTGATCTACGAGGAGACCCGCGGGGTGCTGAAGGTGTTCCTGGAGAACGTGATCCGCGACGCGGTGACGTACACTGAGCACGCCAAGCGCAAGACTGTGACGGCCATGGACGTGGTGTACGCCCTGAAGAGGCAGGGGCGCACCCTGTACGGTTTCGGCGGTTGGGCTGCGTCGCAGCGGGCGCTGGCCTTCCCGCGGCCGTGCTTGTGGGTGGGAGAGACTAGAAAACGGCCCTTTTCAGGGCCACCACACTGTTCGGAAGTTGAAAAGTGCGAAAGAGTCTGTGTTGTTGCTGCGTGTGTTTGTTTGTTTCTTTCTTTCTTTCCGTTTGAGCGACGTGATGTGACTGGGAGGGGAGAAGGAAAGGAAACGTGTCATGTGGCTGGCTGTGTGTGGAGCTGCTTCGTTTGTGTGTCTTTGTATCGATCGCGACGGAGATGGCGGGCTGTGTGTTGTTGTGCGAGAGGCGGTGATTATTTGCTTGCGTGGTTTGGCTCTGTGTGTTTGTTTGCGGCGGCGTTGGGGTTTCCGAGGCAAGGCGTGTGGGCATAGGCGGCCGGATCAGCTGTTTCGTTCGTGTCGACGGCCGTTGCGCGCGGGAGTGGAGGGCGGTGTGTCGACACGCCTCCCTTTAACAATGGTCATTATTGCTGCCGTTGTCGGTTTGGAAGGCGACTGCGACCGTGCAAAATGTGTGTGTGTGTGTTGGGCCACACGGGCTGTGTGGACGACAAGATGGCGGACGTGCGCCGGCGGCGGCTGTGCTGTGACAGTGCAAAGTTGAAACAAAACAAGGTGCGGCGAGGACGACTGAAATTTTGCTTTGGACGTAGGTTTGTGTGGTGGCCCTGAAAAGGGCCGATTGTTGTGGGCCGAGCCGAGCCGGCAAAGCGCGTTGCGTGCAGGGGAGCACGCGGCGCTGCGATTGCCTGGCCTCCTTTAGGCCTTCTTCTCGGTCTTCTTTGGCAGCAGGACGGCCTGGATGTTGGGCAGGACACCACCCTGTGCGATGGTGACGCCCGACAGGAGCTTGTTGAGCTCCTCGTCGTTGCGGATGGCAAGCTGCAGGTGGCGCGGGATGATGCGCGTCTTCTTGTTGTCGCGGGCCGCGTTTCCGGCCAGCTCGAGCACCTCAGCCGCGAGGTACTCCATGACGGCGGCGAGGTAGACGGGCGCCCCGGCGCCGACGCGCTCTGCGTAGTTTCCCTTGCGCAGGAGGCGGTGGATTCTGCCGACCGGGAACTGGAGCCCGGCCCTGCTTGAGCGGGACTTTGACTTGCCCTTGACTTTGCCTCCCTTTCCGCGTCCGGACATGGCGATGGGCTAGCGACGGTGCACACGAAACGGAAACGAAAACGACCGGTGCGAGCGGCAGCGAGTCGAGCAGCGGAGTGCGTGCCGGCGCAGCCGGGGTGGGGGTGCTTTATGGGCTCGGGTGCGGCGGCCGGTTGCGCGCGCGCCCCATTGGTCGGCGGCCGCAACAGGGCGAGCTGGTAAAGGTGCGGCGGCGGCTGGCGGCGGGTGCCACTGTGTGGGGAGACGCTGACTAGAGCGGAGCGCTTGCTACTGGTGTTGCTGCTGCCGTACGTTGGTTCGAGATGCCGCCCAAGACTAGCGGGAAGGCCGCCAAGAAGGCTGGCAAGGCGCAGAAGAACATTTCGAAGGGCGACAAGAAGAAGAAGCGCAAGAGGAAGGAGAGCTATGCCATCTACATCTACAAGGTGCTGAAGCAGGTGCACCCTGACACGGGCATCTCGTCGAAGGCGATGAGCATCATGAACAGCTTCGTGAACGACATTTTCGAGCGCATTGCGGCCGAGGCTTCTCGCCTGGCGCACTACAACAAGCGCTCGACCATCACGTCCCGCGAGATCCAGACCGCTGTGCGGCTGTTGCTGCCTGGCGAGCTGGCCAAGCACGCCGTGAGCGAGGGCACGAAGGCGGTGACCAAGTACACGAGCTCCAAGTAAGGGGGTGGCTCTGGAATGGAAGGAAGGGAAGGAAGGATGGAGAAGGCTCGTCCGTTGCGAGAGCGGCAAAACGGCCCTTTTCAGGGCCACCAACTTGCCTTTTGCGGGAAGGGCGGAATTGTTGTTGTTGTTGTTTGTGTGGACGGCTGTGATGTATGTGTGCATTTTGATTGTGGGTGGGGGGGGGGGGCGCGCGTCAAAGCGTGTTGCGCGGGGTACGGCCACGAGGTTGGTCGCCGTGGCGTGGAATGGTGGCACGCCTCGTTGGCGTGGTTTTTGACCCATTGGTGTTGTTGGTGTGTGTGTGTGTGTTACCCGTCTGCGAGGGGGGACAGTGCGATCGGCGACTTTTGTGTCACCGTAACGACGGCCGTTTGCGGGTTTGTTTTTTTTTGCACATCATACATGGCGAGGGTGAAATGTGAAATGTTTTTGTTTGGTTTTTTTTTTTTTTTTTGCCGCCCACTATTCCCTTTGCTGTACGCCGAGTTTGACAATGGTGCGACGTAACTGCAGCGTGGAGGTGTGTGAGTGACGTTGAAATGAACGTGCCATTAAGACGCATTGTTGTTGTATTGTACTGTACGTGTACGGCGACACGCACGATGATGTACCATTCGACTCTGATGTTTGATAGCCGTGTCTGACTGATTGCGTACGACGCACGCACACCGATGTCGTCATTCAAGATGCACGCGTGTCCAGTGCAGTATACAGTAAGCGCGACGACGGCGGCGGCGGTCGTTTGTTTGGCGAATGTCTGTACACGTGTTTGTCTGTGTCCATCCGGTATGTATTTGTTTGTTTTGAAAGTGTTTTGTGTGTCGGTGACGTGGTCCGATCCGTCGCCCCCTGAGTAACTGTCGATCGGCGCGATAGACCGGCGTCACGCAACTGAACCGAAGTCGTGGGCACACCCGTCATACTGTTGTACACCGTCGCGCTGAGAACGGTAACGAAAGGTTGACTTTGATCGGTCGAATGTCCGGGCAGAACGTGAGGAATGAGGCAAGAGTGCAAGGAGGGGGGGAAGGGAAAAAGGGGAGAAACGCATTCGTAGAGCAACGGAACGTTCCCGTGTCGGAGGCGTATTGGAGCCGCACTGAAATGCGTTTAACGGCGGCGCGGCTGCAAGTGTCTGCCGTGGTGAACGTTACCTTTGACGGCTGCATTGGGCTTTGCCTTTGCTTTTGCTTTCGCTTTCGCGTTCGCTTTCGCTTTCCCGGATGTACGTAACGTTTGTTGATATGGTTCTGAGGAAGAGTGTATGACAGTGCCGTGCCGTCCATGTTCGTGTGCCCTCCCATTGTGTGTATGCTATTGTCTGTGTACTTGAATGATGTATGTAGGTGTTAGTGGACATGTTTTACCAGTGGGGGGAAATGGATCGTCGATAGTTGCCGTCACTCTGTCACGGTCGAGATGACGCACCCTCCGTACAGAAAGGTGTCGAGAAAGTGAGTGTGTGTGTGTGTGTGTGTGTGTGTGTGTGCGTGCGTGCGTGCGTGCGTGCGTGCGTGCGTCCGTGAATTGGCAGTGTTTGGAGGTGGGCGTGCCCTGCATGTGGCCCGGAAGGCTGTTCGTTAGGCGGTAGTGTTGTGTGGACAGGGGAGGGGCATGCGTAACGCTGCTGGCATGGCATTTCGGGAGATGGGAGGGGGCAAACGAGGAAACGAGGAGCGGCGGCCAAAGACGGGACGGGGAGGGGCGCGGTGTGGGTGGCTTGCGCCTGTGCTCGGCGTTGTGGTTTGTGCAAAAGAGGAGGAGAAAAACAATGTGAGTTGCCAGGGAGGGGAGCGGTGTTGTGTTGTGGTTGTCGTGGTGTAGCCGCAGACGCGGCTGTCAGTGAACGTGGCGAGACGGACGGATGCGCGGAGGGGCGGGGGCGGCGCATTTCGCCGGTGCCGTGCCGTGCCATGCCTGAAAGCCGCGTGGTCGCTGTGTTGTTGGTGGCGTGGGGGCGAGGAGAGTACCGTACGGGTGTGCTTGTGCGCCGGAAATGGCACACTGCGCCCGCCCGTCTTGGAGGCTGATGGCTGTGGTGTGGAAATGGGGCGCGGTGATGTTGAAGCAGTTGAAGAACAGAAAAGAAACCAAGAAAACGGAAGGCGTGATGCGGCGGTGGTGGTGAGAGCGGGAAAAACAAAACAAAAAAAAAACAACAAAAAAAAAAAAAAAGAAGGAAAAACAAAAAGTCTATCAATATTAAAATGTAAATGGAAATGGAAATGGACCCAGGTATAACCTCCCTGCACAAATAGCAGAGAGTCCGATGATAATAAAAATG
This sequence comes from Schistocerca serialis cubense, assembly GCF_023864345.2. Taxonomy (NCBI): domain Eukaryota; kingdom Metazoa; phylum Arthropoda; class Insecta; order Orthoptera; family Acrididae; genus Schistocerca; species Schistocerca serialis. Next base: position 1,223 of record NW_026047509.1, on the reverse strand, counting down.
TGCCAGAATGTTAACGTCCCTACAAAACAAACCCAACGATAATATTAATGAAAGAGTGAACCGTATGTAACATTGCAACAGACATAATGAAACCTGATAAATTGTATAAGGGCAGCAGCGTTGACCTTTGGCCCTGTATTCAGAATAAAAAGAGCCAAAGATCGTTACCCCAATGAAAAAGACACTGAAACACGTATGTAACATAGTAGCGATGGCGAGACATTGTAGCATCTGTGACCAGAGAGTTTGCGCTGGACTGCGCGAGTGTTGCGAGCGGTTCTCAGTCAGTCAGTCAGTCAGTAGTCGTTGCGAGTCCGTAGCTCTGTGTAGTTGAGGGCTGTACTCTGTCAGTAGTCGTCGCGTGCAGTACGCTAATAGTCGTCATGCAGAGCGGTCGGTCAGTAGTAGCAGCCGAGTGCGGTTGTGTGATGTAGGCGGTCGGCAACACTGGTCAAGATGGTGAATAAGGTATACTGTTAATTAATATAATCATTAGATAATGAAAAATTGTATTTATTGTAATTATTCTCCAACAAGTTCCCCAGTAATAATTTTTATTTCAAAAGCATTTTTCAAACATTTAATTGTTTATTGAACTAAAGAGTTCGTTGCACTTCACATTTCATTCCACTTCTTTGAAGAAAAATGTCACAAAAATCACAAAAAAAGAGAATATTATTATTTGCAATGCAGTTCCTCCAAGCGCTGCGCAACAACCAGAGCAGAAATGTGACATCCATTTATTCGGAGGTAAGACATTAATTCTGATTGTTTTGCACAGGGCCAAAGACCGATATTTCGGTTTAATTGAAGTTTCTTGTCACTGAACGGACGTTTTTAAATGTTGTGTGAAGACTTTATATTTGAGTCAGATTGCGAATTTCACATTTTTGTTGCCATTTTCAATACCTCTCATTGTGGGCGAGGTTACAATTAGCGCAATGTCCATTAGCATCCGTAAATAACATTGTCCATTATTTTAAATGTTGCTGGGAGGTTACAACACACACACAAAAAAAAAAAAAAAAAACAAAAAATTGCATTTATATCCGCTCCTCAATTGTAGATACCCCTTACACAGCTGTGTGCAATGAATGAGTGCTGGCTGGTAATTAATTGCACTCCTTGGAGGGAAATGCCATAGGAAGTAGTCTTTAAAAAGTGAATGTTTTTCGTTAAGAGACAAAAGTTACTTTAGAAAAAAAGTAATAGTGGGGCTTTTG
>NW_026047508.1:0-28459 GCF_023864345.2 Schistocerca serialis cubense | reverse complement strand
GTAAGGTCGGCTGTCGTGTGTGCTTGACGGCAGATTGGGTTGGTCTGTAGATTCGGATTGCGGTTTGCCTCGGTCGAGGGGTTGGGTCGGAAGCGGCGAGGGGCGGCGGCGCCTGTTGCGCAGGCGGCGTCCGTTTGCGGCGGGCAATTGTTGAGAAACGGCTGTGAATGTTGGCGGGCGAGAGGAGGAGGACGGCGCGCGATGTGGCCCGACGGCTGCGGGCCGATCGGGAAACGGCGGGAGGGCGACGGAAGGCGATGGGGCGGCGGAGGCGCGTTTGCACGGCCGTCATCGCCGCACGCCTCGGCTTGTGTGGCTGTGGCGCCGGCCGCGCTGGCCGGGCTGCCGCGGCGACGGTGTGGGAGTTTTGCCGAAGGTTTGGCCATTGTGGCGGGTCGTCGGCTGGGGCTGTGGGGGCGGCATTTGGGCGGGGGCGGCGATTCTCGGCGGGCCGACCCAGGCTGTAGCGCGCGGTAGCTGCAGTTTGGCCGTGGTTTGCGGCGCTGCCGTGGCGACTGGTTGGCGACTGTGGTGTGGCTGTGTGTAGCCCCATCCTCGGTGGTTTGAAAGGCGCGGGCGGTTGTGGCGCAGGTTTGGGGCTGCTCCGCACAGGCTGTCGGACGTTGGGCGGTAGCAAGCGCGGGAGGCGCGGCGCGGCGGCGCGCAGAGTGGCGGCCGCTCTCTCGGCCGTCCGCGCCCGCCCGCGACACTGGCTGGGCCTTGTGATTCTCTGCTCTGCTGCTGTGCTGTGCTTGCGTGCCTGCCTGCCGTCCCGCTCGCTCTCGCTGTGTGTTACGCGCGTCGTCGAAATGGCAGATCAGGCGGCTACGAACGAGACTGCTGCGGCACCCGCCGCCACCGGCACTACGAAGAAGGCCAAGTCTGCGTCGTCTGCGAAGAAGCCGCGCGCCAAGCCTGCGCACCCGCGCACCTCTGAGATGGTGACGGCCGCCATCAAGAGTCTGAAGGAGCGCGGCGGGTCGTCGCTGCAGGCGATCAAGAAGTACATAGCCGCGCACTACAAGCTGGACGCGGAGAAGCTGGCGCCGTTTATCAAGAAGTACCTCAAGTCGGCCGTCGTGGCGGGCGAGCTGGTGCAGACGAAGGGGAAGGGCGCGTCCGGCTCGTTCAAGCTTGCCGGCGCCGGCGGCGGGGGGGCGGCCGAGGGCGGCAAGGCTCGTGCTGGCGGTGCCAAGAAGAAGCGCGCCGCTCCGGCCAGCAAGGAGAAGAAGGGCGCCCGTGCGGCCGGCGCAAAGAAGGCTGGTGGCGTGAAGGCGGCGACCGGTCGGAAGGCGGGCGCCGCCAAGAAGGCGTCTGCGGCGTCGGCCGCGCCCGCGGGTGCGAAGAAGGCGGCTGCGGCCAAGCCGGCCAAGGCCAAGTCGCCGTCGAAGGCGAAGAAGGCCGCCAAGGTTCCGACGAAGAAGCCGAAGGCGCCGCGCCCGAAGAAGGCGACGACGCCGTCTAAGGCGAAGGCTTCGCCCAAGAAGAAGAAGTAGAGTAGAGGAGAAAGAGATGGGAGAAAGGAAGGGTTTGGCGCTTGACTCCGTCGTCCCCACCCCCCGTCGTCGTCTAGTGGCGCGCAAGAGACGCGCGGCCCAAAACGGCCCTTCTCAGGGCCATCAAAGCACGTCGGGGAAGGTTTTGATTGTCGTGTTGCGTTGGTGTGGGTGTCTGTCTGGCGTTTCTGTATGCCCGTGGGGATGCTGTTTGCGTGCCGTGGTGGTTGGATTGCGGGGGTCGGTGGCGGGTGTGGGCGGCGGTAGCGGTAAGCGGTGTTGTTGTTGTTGTCGTGGTTGATTGTCGCCGTGTTTGTGGCGGCGGCCGACGGTTGGTTTTTCTGTCACGTTGTTTTGTTTGAATACGTTGGTTGGCTTGCCTGCGTTCGTTCGTCTCGGATGTCTGTCTTGTCGAGTCGTGTCTGGTCTTTGTTTTGTTTTGTTCCTTTGTGTGTGTGTGTGTGTGTGTGTTATGTTTTGCAACGGGGGGCACGTTGAGATGTGGAAGGAGTCGGCGGGGATTTCGGTGGCGCGTAGAGCGAGCGAGCGCGCGCGCCTGCCTGGCCGTTGGCCGTCGGAGTGGAGTGCGGGTTTTTTTTGTTTTCGAAACGAAAGCGGCGGCCGGCCAGCCACCCGTGCGGTGTGACGTCGGCCGTTGGGTATTGTGCGCTTTGAGCGCCGGGGAGGGATGATGTGTGATTGTTGCGCGCTGCTAGCAGGCAGGCAGAGTGAGCGGGTGTGGCGGACGGACGGGAAGTGGTGGTTTTTTTTTGTTTTTGGGTTGCGGGGCGAGAGGCAGGCGACCGACAAAGTTTGCTCGCGACGGAGAGATGTTAGTGGCCCTGAAAAGGGCCGTTTTTGTTTGTGCGGTGCGGTGCGGTGCGGTGCGGTGCCGCGGCGCGGTTTAGGCGCGCTCGCCGCGGATGCGGCGCGCGAGCTGGATGTCCTTGGGCATGATGGTGACGCGCTTGGCGTGGATTGCGCACAGGTTGGTGTCTTCGAAGAGGCCGACGAGGTAGGCCTCGCTGGCCTCCTGCAGGGCCATGACTGCGGAGCTCTGGAAGCGCAGGTCGGTCTTGAAGTCCTGGGCGATCTCGCGCACTAGGCGCTGGAATGGCAGCTTGCGGATGAGCAGCTCTGTGCTCTTCTGGTAGCGCCTGATTTCTCGCAGGGCGACGGTGCCCGGCCTGTAGCGGTGGGGCTTCTTGACGCCTCCGGTGGCGGGCGCGCTCTTCCTCGCCGCCTTGGTGGCGAGCTGTTTGCGCGGCGCCTTTCCGCCGGTGGACTTGCGGGCCGTTTGCTTTGTGCGGGCCATGGCGGTAGCGGTAGCGGTAGCGGAGCGGCGTGCGTGGAGGTTAGGTGCGGCGCGGCGTCCGGTGCTGCCTTGACAACGGGCCCGCGCGCCTCCGTGCTGCGCTTATATGCCCTCGGTTGCGCGTGGTGGGGGGAGGGCGGGCCAGAGTCTATATAGGGGGGCGGCGGGCGCGCTGGGCGCAGACCGTAGCCGACTCGCCAGCCGCTGCAGCTGCTGTTTGTGCACGTTTTGCTTTGCCCGAGGAAGGAAGGATGACAGGCCGCGGCAAGGGAGGAAAGGGGCTCGGCAAGGGTGGCGCCAAGCGGCACCGCAAGGTGTTGCGCGACAACATCCAGGGCATCACGAAGCCCGCCATCCGCCGCCTGGCTCGCAGGGGCGGCGTGAAGCGCATCTCTGGTCTGATCTACGAGGAGACCCGCGGGGTGCTGAAGGTGTTCCTGGAGAACGTGATCCGCGACGCGGTGACGTACACTGAGCACGCCAAGCGCAAGACTGTGACGGCCATGGACGTGGTGTACGCCCTGAAGAGGCAGGGGCGCACCCTGTACGGTTTCGGCGGTTAGGCTGCGTCGCAGCGGGCGCTGGCCTTCCCGCGGCCGTGCTTGTGGGTGGGAGAGACTAGAAAACGGCCCTTTTCAGGGCCACCACACTGTTCGGAAGTTGAAAAGTGCGAAAGAGTCTGTGTTGTTGTTGCTGCGTGTGTGCGCTGTGTTGTTTGTTTGTTTCTTTCTTTCTTTCCGTTTGAGCGACGTGATGTGACTGGGAGGGGAGAAGGAAAGGAAACGTGTCATGTGGCTGGCTGTGTGTGGAGCTGCTTCGTTTGTGTGTTTGTTATTGTGTGTCTTTGTATCGATCGCGACGGAGATGGCGGCTGTGTGTTGTTGTGCGAGAGGCGGTGATTATTTGCTTGCGTGGTTTGGCTCTGTGTGTTTGTTTGCGGCGGCGGCGTTGGGGTTTCCGAGGCAAGGCGTGTGGGCATAGGCGGCCGGATCAGCTGTTTCGTTCGTGTCGACGGCCGTTGCGCGCGGGAGTGGAGGGCGGTGTGTCGACACGCCTCCCTTTAACAATGGTCATTATTGCTGCCGTTGTCGGTTTGGAAGGCGACTGCGACCGTGCAAAATGTGTGTGTGTGTGTGTGTGTTTTGGGCCACACGGGCTGTGTGGACGACAAGATGGCGGACGTGCGCCGGCGGCGGCTGTGCTGTGACGGTGCAAAGTTAAAACAAAACAAGGTGCGGCGAGGACGACTGAAATTTTGCTTTGGACGTAGGTTTGTGTGGTGGCCCTGAAAAGGGCCGATTGTTGTGGGCCGAGCCGGCAAAGCGCGTTGCGTGCAGGGGAGCACGCGGCGGCTGCGATTGCCTGGCCTCCTTTAGGCCTTCTTCTCGGTCTTCTTTGGCAGCAGGACGGCCTGGATGTTGGGCAGGACACCACCCTGTGCGATGGTGACGCCCGACAGGAGCTTGTTGAGCTCCTCGTCGTTGCGGATGGCAAGCTGCAGGTGGCGCGGGATGATGCGCGTCTTCTTGTTGTCGCGGGCCGCGTTTCCGGCCAGCTCGAGCACCTCAGCCGCGAGGTACTCCATGACGGCGGCGAGGTAGACGGGCGCCCCGGCGCCGACGCGCTCTGCGTAGTTTCCCTTGCGCAGGAGGCGGTGGATTCTGCCGACCGGGAACTGGAGCCCAGCCCTGCTTGAGCGGGACTTTGACTTGCCCTTGACTTTGCCTCCCTTTCCGCGTCCGGACATGGCGATGGGCTAGCGACGGTGCACACGAAACGGAAACGAAAACGACCGGTGCGAGCGGCAGCGAGTCGAGCAGCGGAGTGCGTGCCGGCGCAGCCGGGGTGGGGGTGCTTTATGGGCTCGGGTGCGGCGGCCGGTTGCGCGCGCGCCCCATTGGTCGGCGGCCGCAACAGGGCGAGCTGGTAAAGGTGCGGCGGCGGCTGGCGGCGGGTGCCACTGTGTGGGGAGACGCTGACTAGAGCGGAGCGCTTGCTACTGGTGTTGCTGCTGCCGTACGTTGGTTCGAGATGCCGCCCAAGACTAGCGGGAAGGCCGCCAAGAAGGCTGGCAAGGCGCAGAAGAACATTTCGAAGGGCGACAAGAAGAAGAAGCGCAAGAGGAAGGAGAGCTATGCCATCTACATCTACAAGGTGCTGAAGCAGGTGCACCCTGACACGGGCATCTCGTCGAAGGCGATGAGCATCATGAACAGCTTCGTGAACGACATTTTCGAGCGCATTGCGGCCGAGGCTTCTCGCCTGGCGCACTACAACAAGCGCTCGACCATCACGTCCCGCGAGATCCAGACCGCTGTGCGGCTGTTGCTGCCTGGCGAGCTGGCCAAGCACGCCGTGAGCGAGGGCACGAAGGCGGTGACCAAGTACACGAGCTCCAAGTAAGGAGGTGGCTCTGGAATGGAAGGAAGGAAGGATGGAGAAGGCTCCTCCGTTGCGAGAGCGGCAAAACGGCCCTTTTCAGGGCCACCAACTTGCCTTTTGCGGGAAGGGCGGAATTGTTGTTGTTGTTTGTGTGTGTGGACGGCTGTGATGTATGTGTGCATTTTGATTGTGGGTGGGGGGGCGCGTCAAAGCGTGTTGCGCGGGGTACGGCCACGAGGTTGGTCGCCGTGGCGTGGAATGGTGGCACGCCTCGTTGGCGTGGTTTTTGACCCATTGGTGTTGTTGGGGTGTGTGTGTGTGTTACCCGTCTGCGAGGGGGGACAGTGCGATCGGCGACTTTTGTGTCACCGTAACGACGGCCGTTTGCGGGTTTGTTTTTTTGCACATCATACATGGCGAGGGTGAAATGTGAAATGTTTTTGTTTGGTTTTTGTTTTGTTTTTTTGCCGCCCACTATTCCCTTTGCTGTACGCCGAGTTTGACAATGGTGCGACGTAACTGCAGCGTGGAGGTGTGTGAGTGACGTTGAAATGAACGTGCCATTAAGACGCATTGTTGTTGTATTGTACTGTACGTGTACGGCGACACGCACGATGATGTACCATTCGACTCTGATGTTTGATAGCCGTGTCTGACTGATTGCGTACGACGCACGCACACCGATGTCGTCATTCAAGATGCACGCTAGACGACGACGGCGGCGGCGGCGGTGGTCGTTTGTTTGGCGAATGTCTGTACACGTGTTTGTCTGTGTCCATCCGGTATGTATTTGTTTGTTTGAAAGTGTTTTGTGTGTCGGTGACGTGGTCCGATCCGTCGCCCCCTGAGTAACTGTCGATCGGCGCGATAGACCGGCGTCACGCAACTGAACCGAAGTCTTGGGCACACCCGTCATACTGTTGTACACCGTCGCGCTGAGAACGGTAACGAAAGGTTGACGTTGATCGGTCGAATGTCTGGGCAGAACGTGAGGAATGAGGCAAGAGTGCAAGGAGGGGGGGCAAAAGAGAGAGGAAGGGAAAAAGGGGAGAAACGCATTCGTAGAGCAACGGAACGTTCCCGTGTCGGAGGCGTATTGGAGCCGCACTGAAATGCGTTTAACGGCGGCGCGGCTGCAAGTGTCTGCCGTGGTGAACGTTACCTTTGACGGCTGCATTGGGCTTTGCCTTTGCTTTCGCTTTCGCTTTCGCGTTCGCTTTCGCTTTCCCGGATGTACGTAACGTTTGTTGATATGGTTCTGAGGAAGAGTGTATGACAGTGCCGTGCCGTCCATGTTCGTGTGCCCTCCCATTGTGTGTATGCTATTGTCTGTGTACTTGAATGATGTATGTAGGTGTTAGTGGACATGTTTTACCAGTGGGGGGAAATGGATCGTCGATAGTTGCCGTCACTCTGTCACGGTCGAGATGACGCACCCTCCGTACAGAAAGGTGTCGAGAAAGTGAGTGTGTGTGTGCGTCCGTGAATTGGCAGCGTTTGGAGGTGGGCGTGCCCTGCATGTGGCCCGGAAAAGGCTGTTCGTTAGGCGGTAGTGTTGTGTGGACAGGGGAGGGGCATGCGTAACGCTGCTGGCATGGCATTTCGGGAGATGGGAGGGGGCAAACGAGGAAACGAGGAGCGGCGGCCAAAGACGGGACGGGGAGGGGCGCGGTGTGGGTGGCTTGCGCCTGTGCTCGGCGTTGTGGTTTGTGCAAAAGAGGAGGAGAAAAACAATGTGAGTTGCCAGGGAGGGGAGCGGTGTTGTGTTGTGGTTGTCGTGGTGTAGCCGCAGACGCGGCTGTCAGTGAACGTGGCGAGACGGACGGATGCGCGGAGGGGCGGGGGCGGCGCATTTCGCCGGTGCCGTGCCGTGCCGTGCCTGAAAGCCGCGTGGTCGCTGTGTTGTTGGTGGCGTGGGGGCGAGGAGAGTACCGTACGGGTGTGCTTGTGCGCCGGAAATGGCACACTGCGCCCGCCCGTCTTGGAGGCTGATGGCTGTGGTGTGGAAATGGGGCGCGGTGATGTTGAAGCACAGAAAAGAAACCAAGAAAACGGAAGGCGTGATGCGGCGGTGGTGGTGAGAGCGGGAAAAACAAAACAAAAGAAAAAAAACAACAAAAAAAAAGAAGGAAAAACAACAAGAAACAAAAAAGAAAACAAAAAGTCTATCAATATTAAAATGTAAATGGAAATGGACCCAGGTATAACCTCCCTGCACAAATAGCAGAGAGTCCGATGATAATAAAAATGTGCCAGAATGTTAACGTCCCTACAAAACAAACCCAACGATAATATTAATGAAAGAGTGAACCGTATGTAACATTGCAACAGACATAATGAAACCTGATAAATTGTATAAGGGCAGCAGCCGTTGACCTTTGGCCCTGTATTCAGAATAAAAAGAGCCAAAGATCGTTACCCCAATGAAAAAGACACTGAAACACGTATGTAACATAGTAGCGATGGCGAGACATTGTAGCATCTGTGACCAGAGAGTTTGCGCTGGACTGCGCGAGTGTTGCGAGCGGTTCTCAGTCAGTCAGTCAGTCTGTGTAGTTGAGGGCTGTACTCTGTCAGTAGTCGTCGCGTGCAGTACGCTAATAGTCGTCATGCAGAGCGGTCGGTCAGTAGTAGCAGCCGAGTGCGGTTGTGTGATGTAGGCGGTCGGCAACACTGGTCAAGATGGTGAATAAGGTATACTGTTAATTGATATAATCGTTAGATAATGAGAAATTGTATTTATTGTAATTATTCTCCAACAAGTTCCCCAATAATAATTTTTATTTCAAAAGCATTTTTCAAACATTTAATCTTTTATTGAACTAAAGAGTTCGTTCCACTTCTTTGAAGAAAAATGTCACTAAAATCACAAAGAAAGAGAATATTATTATTTGCAATGCAGTTCCTCCAAGCGCTGCGCAACAACCAGAGCAGAAATGTGACATCCATTTATTCGGAGGTAAGACTTTAATTCTGATTGTTTTGCACAGGGCCAAAGACCGATATTTCGGTTTAATTGAAGTTTCTTGTCACTGAACGGACTTTTGTAAATGTTGTGTGAAGACTTTATATTTGAGTCAGATTGCGAATTGCACATTTTTGTTGCCATTTTCAATACCTCTCATTGTGGGCGAGGTTACAATTAGCGCAATGTCCATTAGCATCCGTAAATAACATTGTCCATTATTTTAAATATTGCTGGGAGGTTACAACACACACACACACACACACACACACACACAAAACAAAAAACAAAAAAAAACAAAAAATTGCATTTATATCCGCTCCTCAATTGTAGATACCCCTTACACAGCTGTGTGCAATGAATGAGTGCTGGCTGGTAATTAATTGCACTCCTTGGAGGGAAATGCCATAGGAAGTAGTCTTTAAAAAGTGAATGTTTTTCGTTAAGAGACAAAAGTTACTTTAGAAAAAAAGTAATAGTGGGGCTTTTGTTGTTGAACAAAATAAGTACAATGAACATACGTTATCAGATTTGCGCAATGCAGCGTCACACCACCTTTTGATTATAACACAATATACTATACATCGTCCCGAACCGTGACCAGAGTCGCGAGACGAGCAGAGCACGCCGCCGACGCCCGCTCAGTACAACCGTCCACCCGCTACTACTGTCGACCGACTACTACCTCTCCCGACTCGCGCTACAATATATATAACAACTGTTCCTGGCGACCCGGTGCGTGCAACTACTGTCGTCTGGCGCGGTCCAAGCGCCGACTAGCAGCGATAAAGAACTCTCTGGTCAGACAGAGATGCTGTCATGCCTCGCCATCGCTCTGGTAATGAATACATACGTGGTGCAGCGTGCGTACCACCGGAACACGCAGTGGCGGAGCCAAAGACTGTGTTGTCGAGGTCGAGTGCGAGTGGGAAGAGAGGCAGCGTCGGCACGGAGATGCAAGCGAGCGCGAGACGCACGGGGGCTGCGGCGTGGCGCGTTTGCGGTCGGCGCCTTTGGTGGCAACGGCCGGGACAAGCAGCGGTGTATGGTGTGGTGCGGGGCGGACAGGGGCGGAGGCGGCGCGACGACGGCATGGGGGCGAAAACGGGACGGGGGACGGCGGATGTTGAGAGGCGTCACGCGCGGACAGGACACAGACACAGAGACACACAGATTGGAAAGGGAGGGTGCGCGGTAGTAGTTGGGAATGTGCGTACCGTGCGGGATGGGAGTGGGCGAGGAACACGGTCGTGGCCCCTGTTTTGGGTGCGTGTGATGACGTCGGTGTGTTGTGGGAAGGGAAGGTGCTGTGGCGGCGGCGCGTAATGGGCGTAGGCCGAAAAGAGAAAGGAACGTGGGCAGTGTGTTGGCAAGCGTCGGTTCGACTGCGACGTTGATGGGCAGGGCAGGGCAAGGTTAATGGTGGTAGGAGTAGGCGTGTGGGCGCAAAAAATCTGCCGCTGCAGGCGGTGCCGTAACCGCCATGGCGGGAAGGAGAGAGGGCCAAAGAAAGAAAGAAAGAAAGAAGAAAACAAAAAAAAAAAAGGAGGGGGGGGGGGGGGGCGAAAGTGGAGAGGCGGTGGTGTGAGAAGGGCGGGGGCGGAAGGAAGGCAGGAAGGACAAGAGGCGAGGCGACGGCTTGCTTTGTGTATCGGTCGGTCTCTGGCTATGCTTCGTTTTCTGCAGCAGGGTCGGTGCGCGGCGTGGCTCGCGGCAGTGGGAACGCCTGGTGGCTGGACGGCCAGCAATGCGGTTGGATGGGCGGCCACAGCACCGCACCTGTGCCCGAGGAGGAGACGCTGGCGGCGGGCCCTGAGGTGAGGCCGGCTCGGCTGGGGCTGTGGATGTGTAGGTGTGCGCCGCTGCTGCAACAACGAGTAAAACGCGAGAAGAAGGGATGGCGGTAGAGAGGAAAAAAAGAAAAAGGTCGTGTTGTGTTGATGCGCAGGCAGACGCGTACAGAGGGACGAGCCCGGTCTGCAGCAGGGTGTGGCCGTGCCGAGTGCAGAGCAGCGGCGGCTCGGTTCGGTTCGGCCCGGCCCGGCGGGCCGCGCTGTTGTCGCGGACGTGAGCGCCCCCTGGCGGGTGGCCGGAGGCGGCGCGGCGTGTTGGACGTGTGGCTGGTGGCAGTGCACAATTTGCGAGTGGCTGGCGGTGTGGTGTGGCGGTTGGCGCGTCGGGCGGCGGAGAGGTATGTGTTGCGGGCGCCCTTTGCTGCGCTGCGTCGTTGCGTGTGCCGTACAGGGCGGGCGCTTGTCGACTGTGTGGGCGGTGTGGCGAATTGGCGTGAAACGGCTGCCGAGAGGTGTGTGGTAGCGAGCCGGTCGGTGGTGTCAGTGCGAAGGGGAATGTGCGTGCGTTTGGCGGTTTCGGTGTGCTTTTTGCGGCGTGAGAGTGGGAATTAGTGGGGCCGGCTGTTGTGTTGGTTCCTTGTGTCTTGTGTCGCGTAGCTTGATGGCAACGTGGAAGGACGCCGGTTTCGTTTCGAGCCTTGCGTGTGGTTGTCGACGTTGACTGGTTGGCGTGTGCCGATGCACGTGCATGTGTGGGTCGCGAGTGCGTTTTTGGCTGGCTGTGTGTGTGTGTGTGTGTGTTTTGGGGGGGAAGGGGGAGGCGGTGGTGAAAGTGCAGTCGTTGCCACGGGCGTCGTCGGGTGGGGCTGGGGCTGTGCGTCGTGGCGGAAAGGTGGTAGGTTGCGGGAAGCGAGCCCGTCGTTGACGGTGTCGCGTGAGTTGTGAATCGAGTGGGGCGCGGGGCGCGGGACAGGAGCAGCGTGCCGCTGCGTCGTGGTCGTCAGCAGAGGCTGTGCGTGTGCTTGTCCTTTTTGTGGGCGGTTCGTGCGAGGCGTTTTTGTTTTGTGTTGCCCTAGTTGTTAGTTTATTTTGTTTGTGTTTGTTATTTTGAGACGACGACTGGTTGGTGGCGTGCGCGCGAAGTGGCGGTGTGCGCTTCCCGTGTCGTTTGTGTTGTTTGGTTTTTTTGTTTTTGTGTGTTTTTTTTTTTTGTTTTTTTTTTTTTTTTTTTTTTTTTGCACTGGGCCCCGGTGGGTGGGTGCGTGTGTGTCGATTGCCGGCTGGCGAAAGGTGCGCCATCGGCGGGGTGGGTCGCCGGCACAAGTAGAGGCGGCGGCGTTGTTGCTGTTGTTGTGTGGTGTTTGTTTTGTTCGGCTGTGTCGGCGAGCTGTGTTGCGGTGCGTGTGAATGGTGGTGCAAAAGTGCTGGCGTTGGGGCTGCGACTGCGACGGCGACGGCGGCGAGCCGCGGGCGCGCCATTGATAGTGATGTTGTGAACAGCGGCTGTGTACGGTAGTGGTGTTGTTGTAGCACGACGTGCATCCGGGCCGGCGCGGAAAGCGCAGTTGCGGGCGGTTGCCCTTCGGTGCCAGCCATGTCGCGTGAGCGGCGGGTTGCTCTGGTGTCGACACGTGGTGCTCTGGGTTGTTGTGTGGTGCCCTTTGGCCGGTGGGGGTGGTTCGCGTGTGTCTCGTTCGCGCTCGGTGTCTGGTCGTGGTCGTGCTGCTCCCCCGTCTGTCGGCGGTTTCCGACGTCGTCTGTACGTTTTTGTTCGTTTGCGGCGTGCCTGCCGACGTCGTCCCGTCGCGACCTTTCAACCGAAAGTGTGGCGCCCGAAGGTGAACGAACGTAACCCTGACCTCGGCGCTTTACGCTGAGCCGAGCGAACCGAACCGAACCTAACCTGTGGTGTGGCGAGGTGAGCTCAGCCTGTGAGCCCCTAACGTCTACGTAAGGTAAGCTGTCCGGCTCACGCCTCACGTTTTTGAACGCTTTTTTAACCTACGTTTGACGCTTCTTAACCTAGCACTGACCCCTTAACCTAACGTGTAACCTAACCTAACCTAACCTAACCTAACCTAACCTAACCTAACCTAACCTAACCTAACCTCTGACGCCTGACGTGTTTGAATGCTTAACCTAAGTTTGACGCTTAACCTAACCCAAGTCCCCTTAACCTAACCCACGTCCACCTAACCTAACCTAACCTAACGTAGACGTGTAAACGTAATGTGTAACGCGTAACGTGTAAGGTCGGCTGTCGTGTGTGCTTGACGGCAGATTGGGTTGGTCTGTAGATTCGGATTGCGGTTTGCCTCGGTCGAGGGGTTGGGTCGGAAGCGGCGAGGGGCGGCGGCGCCTGTTGCGCAGGCGGCGTCCGTTTGCGGCGGGCAATTGTTGAGAAACGGCTGTGAATGTTGGCGGGCGAGAGGAGGAGGACGGCGCGCGATGTGGCCCGACGGCTGCGGGCCGATCGGGAAACGGCGGGAGGGCGACGGAAGGCGATGGGGCGGCGGAGGCGCGTTTGCACGGCCGTCATCGCCGCACGCCTCGGCTTGTGTGGCTGTGGCGCCGGCCGCGCTGGCCGGGCTGCCGCGGCGACGGTGTGGGAGTTTTGCCGAAGGTTTGGCCATTGTGGCGGGTCGTCGGCTGGGGCTGTGGGGGCGGCATTTGGGCGGGGGCGGCGATTCTCGGCGGGCCGACCCAGGCTGTAGCGCGCGGTAGCTGCAGTTTGGCCGTGGTTTGCGGCGCTGCCGTGGCGACTGGTTGGCGACTGTGGTGTGGCTGTGTGTAGCCCCATCCTCGGTGGTTTGAAAGGCGCGGGCGGTTGTGGCGCAGGTTTGGGGCTGCTCCGCACAGGCTGTCGGACGTTGGGCGGTAGCAAGCGCGGGAGGCGCGGCGCGGCGGCGCGCAGAGTGGCGGCCGCTCTCTCGGCCGTCCGCGCCCGCCCGCGACACTGGCTGGGCCTTGTGATTCTCTGCTCCCATTCGAGGGGGTGGATCGGCCGTGAGCGGACGCTATACTGCCGCGCGCTGCTGGGAGATCCCTTGGGAGCGCTACGCTAGCCGTAGCACAGCAAAATTTGTCGTGTGCGTTGTGCGTGCACAACGCAAGCAAAAATTGTCGTGTGTGGGTGCGCACGCTTAGCGATTGCGCCGCAAATTTGTCGTGGTAGGACGCTTACGTGGTCCCTTTGTCGTGCAGCGGCTGCCGGTCTACTGGCAGCGCGGTGGCGGCGAGGGCCGTGGCTTTCTAGTTCACCGGTCGTCTGATCTGCCTCAGACGTGAATCATCCAGATACTGCCGCAGGGCATCCTCCCTGCTCCTCCAAGAGTAGGGAAATTCCTGCGCCAGGGTCCGTGGTACTACCCGGTAACCCGCGTGCAGTCAATGGTAGGGCTGGCGCTGTTCGGGGATACCTAACGGTGCCAACGAACGAACAACCAGTGCCCCTGGGCAGTAAATGTCAGACTTCAAGTTCCGCTGATACAGTCATCTTGGGTAAGCCCAAAGCCCCAGTCCGCTGCGGCACCCAGTCACTGGGTACCCGCGGCCAACCAACTTCAGCCATTAGCAAAGCAAAAACACGCGTACAAGACTCGGACGTAATGCCAGCGCCTAAGCGTCCGGCCCCAAGCCGGCTCGCTGAGGAAACAGAGCAACCTGGGAGTGATGACATGGAAGTAGGGGGTGAAGCTGTCATCGCAAATATACCAACATCAAATAGTTTCGCCCCGATTGACACCGACGGAGCGGAAATGACCGAAACAATGCCTACCCGTCCCTCGACCTCGGGCGCGCAAACGCAATCGAGGCCGAAACGGGAAAAGGTGCCCCCAATCCTTGCCACAATCGTAAACGGTACGATGAAAATCATAAAGGAGGTCGCCCCTCAACTAAAAGGAGGACTAAATACCTCATGCAGGGGGTCCTCCGTAAAATTTCAACCGTCAACCCTGCCCGACTACAGATTTCTTACTGCCTATTTCACGCAGAAGAAAATACCCTACCACACTTACCCGGTCACTGAGAAAAACGCGTACAAGGCGGTGATCAAAGGTCTCCCCAGTGACACTGATCCCGCGGAGATAAAGGAGCTTCTCCTTGCGCGTCACTTCAGGGTTATCGAGGTCAAACAGGAGACCAAGGCATCTGACCCGAGCAACCCGGGAGAGGGGCGCAGGAAGAGAGCTTCCTTCAAAGTAATATTACACCCAGACGAGAGAAACAGAGAACTCCTAAAAATCGAGCTGTTCATGAACTGCAAGGTTACGGTAGAGAGGTATCGCCAACCTGAAGGTCCTGTCCAGTGCCACCAATGCCAGCAGTTGTTCCACTCTGCAGAGCAGTGTCACCATCCTCCAAAGTGTGTCAAGTGTGCCGGCCCACACTTGACAAACACATGTAAGAAGAGCCGTGCAACCCCGGCAAAATGCGCCCTATGTGGGGGCGATCACCCGGCGAACTACAGCCGATGCCCCACACGAATACAGTTGATGTCCACCCGCCCCCCTCGGTCGGTAAACGGTGCTGCCCTGTCTCGAGGCGCTTCCGCCTCCACGACGCCGCCGCTAACATCTGCGGCCAACGCGCAGGCAGCTAGCTCTGCCTCCGCCAGCAGCCGCAGAGCGACTGTGCCGGGGCGAGATGCCTTTCCCTCGCTTCCCCCACCACGCGCCCCGACGGCAGCTGCCGCCTGGCCTCCCCCTCCACGTCACCAGCGCACTGAGGCGCCCGCAGCTGCCGCGCCGCCTCAGTCGGCTGCTGGCCAGCAGCCAGGGACGCCGCTCGGCGTCTTTGACGAGCTGCGCCAACTGTTTGCGGGCTTCAGCCTGACAAACATCATGTTTACAATTAGGGACACCATGGCGCGCGTGCGGGCGGCGCCTGATGGCCTAAGTAAATTCATGGCCCTCGCAGAGGGAGCAATTTCATTATTCGACGCTTTTAATGGATCCCCCTAGATCCAGGAAGTTCACCATTTTAAATTTTAACGCCAATGGCGTAAAAACACAAAAACAAATCCTAGAGGAGTTTCTAGACCGGTATGCGATCGACGTTGTGTGCCTGACGGAAACCCACCTTAAGCCCAAGGACCGCTTTTCTGTGAGAAATTACTCCATCCATAGAGTAGACCGCGTAGGCCGCGAGCGCGGCGGAGTAGCGGTCCTTGTAAAAGGCAGAAGGTGTTTCCGCACAGTGGACCTACCGCAGACACCCAGCATCGAGGCAGCCGGTATAGAAATAAAAATTCAAAACATACCATACACCATCATCTCCACCTATCACCCCCCGGGCACCACCATACTGACACAGGACCTTCAGGCTCTGCTGGGTACTGGCGCTCGTGTGATTATGGGAGGGGACCTAAACTCGAAACATGCGGCCTTTGGCTGCCGCGCCGAGAACAGAAGTGGTGTGAGATTGCATGGACTCGTCGAGAGGCGTGCCGCCCTCAGCGTCATCGCACCCGACGAGCCTACGCATATCCCTGCGGACCCGACAAAAAACCCGGATATCCTGGATATTTTTGTCGTTAAAAACTTTGCTCTCGACGCGACAGTCACTGTGCACTACGAGCTGAACTCTGACCACAACCCGGTCGTTCTGGACATAGCCAGTGTCGAAGACGAAGCCGGGAGGATGGCAAAAACAGAAGTAATAACAAATTGGGACCGATACAAATACCTGGTGGGTGAGCACGTGGAGGAAATCCCACAGATGGAAACAAAAGAAGAGATAGACGAAGCAATCACCAACTTCACAGACGCCCTCCACGCCTGTGCTCGCGCTACAAGCGTCAGGCTCACCACAGAGCCTGGCGCCAGGGACCTGCCCCCTGACATCTGGGACCTCATAGTCGCCAAACGCAGGTTGCGTAAGCTGTGGCAGCGTCACCGCGACCCAGCTGACCGCCGCCGGCTGCGGCGACTGGAGGATCATGTGAAACTCCGACTGCAGGAGCACAGGAGCCGCTGCTGGGAGGAGATATTACAAACCGCCGAAACAGAGAGCAGCAAACGCAAGATCTGGCGAATAGCCCGGCAGCGGAAAACCCCCACCAGAGAGAACAGGCCACTCCACGGCGTGAACGGTCTAGTGTACGAAGATCACGATAAGGCGGAAATAATGGCACAATCACTAGAGTCACAATTCCGAACTCACGTCATCGACGATGACGAGAGTGAAAGGCAGGAAAGATTAGTCGTCGGACGAGTGACTCAGATTAGAAATACGCGCCCAAATACAGAATTCGTGCCCGTAAACGAGCCGACAATATCCGCACTTATCAAGCGTCAGGGAAACCACAAAGCTCCTGGCCCTGACCGCATCCGCAGCCCACTCCTAAAGCACCTTCCACCTCCTGCCATAACATTTCTGGCAAGCGTCTTCAACGCTTGCCTAAAGCTCACCTACTTCCCCTCAGTGTGGAAAACTGCGAAAGTAATCACCCTCCCCAAACCTAATAAAAACCTGCTCCTTCCAGAAAGCTATAGACCTATCTCCCTACTAAATGGCATGAGTAAAATACTCGAGCTGCTCATCCTCTCACCCCTTCAACACTTCCTTACTGCACACAACATCCTGATGCCCGAGCAGTTTGGATTCCGCTCTGAACACTCCACAACCCAACAATGCCTGCGCTTGGTAGAGCACATTTGCCTGGCCAGGGCAAAGAGAGAATCTACAGGAGCAGTGTTCCTGGATATAGAGAAGGCATTTGACCGCGTCTGGCACGATGGCCTAATATATAAACTAGACCAAATAGGGTGCCCAGGACATCTAATACAGATCATTGATTCATTTCTTGCGGAGCGTCAATTCTTCGTAAGAAGTGGATCGAGATCGAGCCAGACACGACCGATTGCGGCCGGAGTACCGCAGGGTTCGGTCTTGGGTCCCGTTCTATACTCAGTCTACACTAACGACATACCCAAGCAGGTCGGCGGAGGGATTGCTCTCTACGCCGACGATACAGCAATCTTCAGGAGCTGTCGTAACCTTGCATTCATACGACGCAAGCTACAAGAACACCTCGACGTCATCACTCAGTGGTGCAACATTTGGAAAATCAAGGTTAACCCCGAGAAATCCCAAGCAATATACTTTACGACCAGGCTGAAACTCCCAGACCAACAACTCACCATTGGTGGTCGGGACCTAGCCTGGCGTAACCGTATTACATACTTAGGGCTCGAAATAGACAGGCGTCTTACGTGGCAACAACACGTCCACAAAACTGCCAACAAAGGCTGCGCCCTCCTGTCGCAGCTATACCCCCTCCTAAAGGGTGACGGCCTCACCCTAAGCTGCAAAATGCTTCTCTGGCGCCAGCTCATGCTACCGGCCATCTTGTATGGATCGGAAGTATGGTCGATGGCGTCAGACACCACGCTGGCACGATTACAGCGACTCCAGAACAAAACCTTCCGAGTCATCACAGGCGCTGACAGATACGTCCGAAACACACAAATTAGAGAATTTTTAGGCCACCCAACCATATACTCCTTCATAAAGGAGAAGTCCACCAAACTATATGAGAAAGCACAAACATCGCCCCACAACCTCATACAAAATTTAGGTCGCGAACACCCCGATTTTCAACATAAGCGCCCAAAACTAACACTCACCCGTCAATTTAGAGACATTTAGAGAACACTTACCCACACACAGAACAAACTTTTACATAAAAACACGCACATAGCACAATATCTCACTTTCATAAATCCCCAAGCGCATAACTTGAAGTCAGACGGGCACAGCCCAGTGGAACTTCGGTACACTATAACAACCTGAGCATCTCATTCTCTGCTCTGCTGCTGTGCTGTGCTTGCGTGCCTGCCTGCCGTCCCGCTCGCTCTCGCTGTGTGTTACGCGCGTCGTCGAAATGGCAGATCAGGCGGCTACGAACGAGACTGCTGCGGCACCCGCCGCCACCGGCACTACGAAGAAGGCCAAGTCTGCGTCGTCTGCGAAGAAGCCGCGCGCCAAGCCTGCGCACCCGCGCACCTCTGAGATGGTGACGGCCGCCATCAAGAGTCTGAAGGAGCGCGGCGGGTCGTCGCTGCAGGCGATCAAGAAGTACATAGCCGCGCACTACAAGCTGGACGCGGAGAAGCTGGCGCCGTTTATCAAGAAGTACCTCAAGTCGGCCGTCGTGGCGGGCGAGCTGGTGCAGACGAAGGGGAAGGGCGCGTCCGGCTCGTTCAAGCTTGCCGGCGCCGGCGGCGGGGGGGCGGCCGAGGGCGGCAAGGCTCGTGCTGGCGGTGCCAAGAAGAAGCGCGCCGCTCCGGCCAGCAAGGAGAAGAAGGGCGCCCGTGCGGCCGGCGCAAAGAAGGCTGGTGGCGTGAAGGCGGCGACCGGTCGGAAGGCGGGCGCCGCCAAGAAGGCGTCTGCGGCGTCGGCCGCGCCCGCGGGTGCGAAGAAGGCGGCTGCGGCCAAGCCGGCCAAGGCCAAGTCGCCGTCGAAGGCGAAGAAGGCCGCCAAGGTTCCGACGAAGAAGCCGAAGGCGCCGCGCCCGAAGAAGGCGACGACGCCGTCTAAGGCGAAGGCTTCGCCCAAGAAGAAGAAGTAGAGTAGAGGAGAAAGAGATGGGAGAAAGGAAGGGTTTGGCGCTTGACTCCGTCGTCCCCACCCCCCGTCGTCGTCTAGTGGCGCGCAAGAGACGCGCGGCCCAAAACGGCCCTTCTCAGGGCCATCAAAGCACGTCGGGGAAGGTTTTGATTGTCGTGTTGCGTTTGGTGTGGGTGTCTGTCTGGCG
The DNA here is from genome assembly GCF_023864345.2 of Schistocerca serialis cubense. NCBI lineage: Eukaryota > Metazoa > Arthropoda > Insecta > Orthoptera > Acrididae > Schistocerca > Schistocerca serialis. The sequence continues at coordinate 9,747 of NW_026047508.1, read as the reverse complement.
TTTCTGTATGCCCGTGGGGATGCTGTTTGCGTGCCGTGGTGGTTGGATTGCGGGGGTCGGTGGCGGGTGTGGGCGGCGGTAGCGGTAAGCGGTGTTGTTGTTGTTGTCGTGGTTGATTGTCGCCGTGTTTGTGGCGGCGGCCGACGGTTGGTTTTTCTGTCACGTTGTTTTGTTTGAATACGTTGGTTGGCTTGCCTGCGTTCGTTCGTCTCGGATGTCTGTCTTGTCGAGTCGTGTCTGGTCTTTGTTTTGTTTTGTTCCTTTGTGTGTGTGTGTGTGTGTGTGTTATGTTTTGCAACGGGGGGCACGTTGAGATGTGGAAGGAGTCGGCGGGGATTTCGGTGGCGCGTAGAGCGAGCGAGCGCGCGCGCCTGCCTGGCCGTTGGCCGTCGGAGTGGAGTGCGGGTTTTTTTTGTTTTCGAAACGAAAGCGGCGGCCGGCCAGCCACCCGTGCGGTGTGACGTCGGCCGTTGGGTATTGTGCGCTTTGAGCGCCGGGGAGGGATGATGTGTGATTGTTGCGCGCTGCTAGCAGGCAGGCAGAGTGAGCGGGTGTGGCGGACGGACGGGAAGTGGTGGTTTTTTTTTGTTTTTGGGTTGCGGGGCGAGAGGCAGGCGACCGACAAAGTTTGCTCGCGACGGAGAGATGTTAGTGGCCCTGAAAAGGGCCGTTTTTGTTTGTGCGGTGCGGTGCGGTGCGGTGCCGCGGCGCGGTTTAGGCGCGCTCGCCGCGGATGCGGCGCGCGAGCTGGATGTCCTTGGGCATGATGGTGACGCGCTTGGCGTGGATTGCGCACAGGTTGGTGTCTTCGAAGAGGCCGACGAGGTAGGCCTCGCTGGCCTCCTGCAGGGCCATGACTGCGGAGCTCTGGAAGCGCAGGTCGGTCTTGAAGTCCTGGGCGATCTCGCGCACTAGGCGCTGGAATGGCAGCTTGCGGATGAGCAGCTCTGTGCTCTTCTGGTAGCGCCTGATTTCTCGCAGGGCGACGGTGCCCGGCCTGTAGCGGTGGGGCTTCTTGACGCCTCCGGTGGCGGGCGCGCTCTTCCTCGCCGCCTTGGTGGCGAGCTGTTTGCGCGGCGCCTTTCCGCCGGTGGACTTGCGGGCCGTTTGCTTTGTGCGGGCCATGGCGGTAGCGGTAGCGGTAGCGGAGCGGCGTGCGTGGAGGTTAGGTGCGGCGCGGCGTCCGGTGCTGCCTTGACAACGGGCCCGCGCGCCGACGACGACGCACATGGTTGAGGGGTGAACCCTCAGCTGTGAGCGAAGTTCTAGCGCGTTTAAAGCGCTTCTCCTTCTTCATTGACGGGGTGAAAATGTGGGTGTGACATGACGGTTGGTATTTGACCTTGACTGTTGTGCTGGTTTTTTTTTTTTTTTTTTTTTTTTTTTTTTTTTTTTTTTTTTTATATATATAAATGACAGATTAAAGGACAGTGAGAGAGACAGTGAGAGAGAGGGAAAACGAAAGGCCAAAGTGACTGGCCGGTGGTCATGGTTAGTCTCCGCTACGCCTGATGATTGCCCGGTGTGTGATCATTTCTGGACTTGGGCCAGTGATTTCAATTTTTTCCTGACAAATATGTCAACTGGAAGCTTCTTCTCTCTCCTACCCGACCGGGCCTCTTCCCACACCCACGATTCTACGACGTCGACCAGCATGTCCCATTGGGGGGGCGTAAATATTGGGTGAGAGTTGATGATGTCTAACTCTTCGTCCGTGGCTGCTTCCGCTAGTATGGTACGCCATCTGTATGTCCGTAGGTCGATCGGTTGATGGGGGAGGGGAGGCTTGGACTGGCCGGGTGGGGTGTAGGGGTATGGGAGATATGATTGGGGGTACGACCCTCTCTTCAGTGACGAGGCAGTGTTCTTGAGGATTTCCTGCACACAGTCCGCTCTTGGGAATGGTACCCGCACCTTCCTCTTCTTCTTTGGTTGCTCGGCTTGTGAGCAGTCAGGAGGCGCGGTAGTTCCCTTGCTTGTGGCTGCCACCTTGGAGGGGGGCAGCCTCGGCGGCACCTCCTCTGTCTCCATGGGCGCCACCTCCTGGACTGTAGCAGGAGGAGGAGCGGTGGTTTGCGTGGCCGCGTCTACCCCCATCGGACGACTCACGGCGGGGGTGGCGGCGCGGTCTGGCGGCTGCTTCTTGATGGCCCGCAGCTCGTCGCGTAGCTGCTGGAGCTGGCGATGCACAGCTGTGAGCTCGTCCATCAGTGCGGCCCTTTCGGCCGCGAAGGCGGCTTGGAAGCCGGCCATAGCTTTGTCGGTGGTGGCCTCAAGGCGGCGCGGCTCGCACCCCTCGCCGAAGCGGGGGGGCGGGGCAGCCGTCGAGGCGCCTGACGTCGCCGCAGGGCGTGGTGCGGCGGGTAAACGGCGTGACTCGCGGAGGTAGCCGCAGCTACGCGAGTTGGCGGCATGCGGTCCGCCGCAGTTCGCGCAGACGCAGGCTACCCCACGAGGCTTCGTGCAGCTGCGGGTGTCGTGTGCCGCCGCGCACTTCAAGCACGCGACGGCGTTCTTACACCCGCGCGCGGTGTGCCCCAGCCGCTGGCAGTTGTAGCACTGGAGCATCGTCCTGTCCCGCTGCGTTCGCTTGCGCCTTGGCTGCCATTGGCGGCCGCCGGTGAACCCCATCGCGTTAATGAGAGTAGCCAATGCGGCGGCAATCTGCTTCCCAGCCATGGCGTTGCGTGAGCAGAGACGATCTGAGTCGCAGCGTGTCGAGTAGCGGAATCCCGGGGGGGGGGGGGCGGGGCCCGCGCGCCTCCGTGCTGCGCTTATATGCCCTCGGTTGCGCGTGGTGGGGGGAGGGCGGGCCAGAGTCTATATAGGGGGGCGGCGGGCGCGCTGGGCGCAGACCGTAGCCGACTCGCCAGCCGCTGCAGCTGCTGTTTGTGCACGTTTTGCTTTGCCCGAGGAAGGAAGGATGACAGGCCGCGGCAAGGGAGGAAAGGGGCTCGGCAAGGGTGGCGCCAAGCGGCACCGCAAGGTGTTGCGCGACAACATCCAGGGCATCACGAAGCCCGCCATCCGCCGCCTGGCTCGCAGGGGCGGCGTGAAGCGCATCTCTGGTCTGATCTACGAGGAGACCCGCGGGGTGCTGAAGGTGTTCCTGGAGAACGTGATCCGCGACGCGGTGACGTACACTGAGCACGCCAAGCGCAAGACTGTGACGGCCATGGACGTGGTGTACGCCCTGAAGAGGCAGGGGCGCACCCTGTACGGTTTCGGCGGTTAGGCTGCGTCGCAGCGGGCGCTGGCCTTCCCGCGGCCGTGCTTGTGGGTGGGAGAGACTAGAAAACGGCCCTTTTCAGGGCCACCACACTGTTCGGAAGTTGAAAAGTGCGAAAGAGTCTGTGTTGTTGTTGCTGCGTGTGTGCGCTGTGTTGTTTGTTTGTTTCTTTCTTTCTTTCCGTTTGAGCGACGTGATGTGACTGGGAGGGGAGAAGGAAAGGAAACGTGTCATGTGGCTGGCTGTGTGTGGAGCTGCTTCGTTTGTGTGTTTGTTATTGTGTGTCTTTGTATCGATCGCGACGGAGATGGCGGGCTGTGTGTTGTTGTGCGAGAGGCGGTGATTATTTGCTTGCGTGGTTTGGCTCTGTGTGTTTGTTTGCGGCGGCGGCGTTGGGGTTTCCGAGGCAAGGCGTGTGGGCATAGGCGGCCGGATCAGCTGTTTCGTTCGTGTCGACGGCCGTTGCGCGCGGGAGTGGAGGGCGGTGTGTCGACACGCCTCCCTTTAACAATGGTCATTATTGCTGCCGTTGTCGGTTTGGAAGGCGACTGCGACCGTGCAAAATGTGTGTGTGTGTGTGTGTGTTTTGGGCCACACGGGCTGTGTGGACGACAAGATGGCGGACGTGCGCCGGCGGCGGCTGTGCTGTGACGGTGCAAAGTTAAAACAAAACAAGGTGCGGCGAGGACGACTGAAATTTTGCTTTGGACGTAGGTTTGTGTGGTGGCCCTGAAAAGGGCCGATTGTTGTGGGCCGGGCCGAGCCGGCAAAGCGCGTTGCGTGCAGGGGAGCACGCGGCGGCTGCGATTGCCTGGCCTCCTTTAGGCCTTCTTCTCGGTCTTCTTTGGCAGCAGGACGGCCTGGATGTTGGGCAGGACACCACCCTGTGCGATGGTGACGCCCGACAGGAGCTTGTTGAGCTCCTCGTCGTTGCGGATGGCAAGCTGCAGGTGGCGCGGGATGATGCGCGTCTTCTTGTTGTCGCGGGCCGCGTTTCCGGCCAGCTCGAGCACCTCAGCCGCGAGGTACTCCATGACGGCGGCGAGGTAGACGGGCGCCCCGGCGCCGACGCGCTCTGCGTAGTTTCCCTTGCGCAGGAGGCGGTGGATTCTGCCGACCGGGAACTGGAGCCCAGCCCTGCTTGAGCGGGACTTTGACTTGCCCTTGACTTTGCCTCCCTTTCCGCGTCCGGACATGGCGATGGGCTAGCGACGGTGCACACGAAACGGAAACGAAAACGACCGGTGCGAGCGGCAGCGAGTCGAGCAGCGGAGTGCGTGCCGGCGCAGCCGGGGTGGGGGTGCTTTATGGGCTCGGGTGCGGCGGCCGGTTGCGCGCGCGCCCCATTGGTCGGCGGCCGCAACAGGGCGAGCTGGTAAAGGTGCGGCGGCGGCTGGCGGCAGAGGACTTCTATTTCCTAAAGCAGGAATTCCGTAAAAGACAAATAGAATTCTATACATATAATGATGACCCAAAACACACACTAAAAGTGGTCATAAAGAGATTAACCCCACATTGGACCCCTGACGAAGTGAAGCAGGCACTATTAGAAAGCGGCTTTCAGGTGCAGGGCGTGTACCAGGTGGCGCAGCCACAAACAGAAATAGACGCAGAAGGTAGAGTCATCTCTGCCCCACGCAGGAAGACCAGGAACTTCCAAGTAAACTTACTGAATACAGCAGAATCCAGAAAGATTTTCAAGCTGCAAAGACTGCTGCACATGACGATCGCAGTAGAGCTTTATAAAAAACCAGCAGGTCCAACCCAATGCTACATTTGCCAACGCTTCAGGCACGGAGCTCAGCAATGCAACATGGCCCCAAGGTGTGTGAAGTGTGCTGGACCACACCTGTCGAGCACCTGCACAAAATCGAGAGACACGCCAGCCACTTGCGCAAACTGTGGAGGGGCTCACCCTGCATCCTATGGGGGATGCCCAGTACGTATCAAGCTTGTCGAGGCCTGGGAAGCGAGACACACGACCACAGCCAGAAATGCCCCACCCCCACCCCCCCCACCATCAATCTTGGAGGAAGCGCACTTCCCCACGCCACCAACACCCGCAAACGCGGGAAGAAACCCTAATAACCAAACCACTTCACCACCTCCTCCGCAAGATTGCACAACAGGACCACCTAAAGAACACAGAAACGATAACCGCACCTTAGCCCAGGTGGTAAAAACAAACCCCCAACCGGCAAAGGCGACAAAACCAGAAGCCCAACCACGACCCCAACGTCTACCAGCAGCGCAAAGACGCCCAGCCACCCCACCAAACCAACCAGCTGCCACCCAGGTCTCACGGCCCTCCCCCAAAAGGACAAAAACCCCCCCTCTGCCCACAAACCCTGCCAACAATCCAGACTCACCAACTCTCCCCACACCCATGCTATCACCAGCAGCAACATCCACAGAAGTACCTCCCCTGCCACTACTGGCACCAACCACCACAACAACTCCACCACCACAAACAGCATCCCAGCAGCTCCTGCAAGCCCCCATCTCTTCCACAACACCCCACACAGAATCAGATATCAGAACTGTCGAGATCACAGCATCTCCAACACAGCACCAATCACCACATATCCAACAAAACCGAAATACCCAGGAGCATAGTTCAAACCAAAACCAGCCCTGGGACTTCGTCAAGAAGGTTATAAACCTTATCCAGAAATTATTAACCACCGACTTCTTCACGAAAGTGAAAAAAGCAATAAGCCAAATCCTAGCAGCTCCAGACACCTTCACGAAGGTATCAATGTTTTTCACCACCATTCTCCCACTGTTTTCCGATGGCGAATAGAAAACGACACATCACCATCGCCATCTGGAATGTAGACGGAGTATTCCACGACCGACACGAACTGGAAATGTTTCTAGAAGATTACGGCATCGACGTAGCACTAGTAAATGAAACCCATCTAACCCCTGATGAACAATTTCGAGTCAAAAATTACATTCTAATCCGGACTGACCGTCCTAACAGACCTGGTGGCGGAACTGGAGTCCTCATAAAACACCGGATATGCCACCGACAAGTCACCATCCCACCTCTAATCAACACAGAGGCAACAGCAATAGAAATCATGTTAAACCAACACCCAACTGTCCTGGTGGCAACCTACCACCCTCCAAACGAACGCTTCCATCACAGTGACCTCGACAGCTTGCTAAATGTGAACAACAGGACCATAGTAGGGGGGGACCTGAATGCCAAGCACAGGGCATGGGGTTGCCGCACTGGAAATACAAGTGGGAACCAGCTGCTGAGATACCTGGATACCCACCCAGCAGTCCAAGTGGTAGCCCCAGATGAACCCACCCACTTCCCGTACAACTCACGCCATCTGCCAGACAAGCTGGACATATTCTTACTAAAAAATATTGACCTGGGCACAAGCACAGAAGTCATAAACACGCTGAACTCTGACCATAACCCAGTCATCTTAAGATTCGAAAATGACCGCATCATACCAACAGAAAGCATCCACACTACGTACCACACAAACTGGGTACGATATAAAGAACTAGTGGCACATCACATACCAGACCCAGCACCGGAATATGCATCGACAGAAGACATAGACAAAGCCGCAGCAGACTTTACTAACATCATCAAAAGCTGTGCCCAAGTCACAACTATCAAACTCACACAAAATAGGGGCAGGACCAACTTACCACCAGACCTAGCCCAATTGATAACAGACAAAAACCGGACCAGGAAGCGATGGCAAACATACCGTTACCCTCAAGATAGGAGGATAATGGACCAAATGGCCCGTGAAATCAAAACCAGACTGCATATGCTCCGGTGCAGCAGGTACCAACATAGCTTGCAGGCAGCCGAATCAAACCCTGAACAATTCTGGCGAATCATAAAGGCTAGGCGGCAACCCCAGACAGCCACAAGACCACTGCATGGGCAACAGGGGCTGGTTTACACCCCTGCAGATAAGGCGGCCGCCATGTCAGACACCTACGAACTCCAGTTCCAAGAAAACATAGTAGAGAACGACGAGGGAGAAGCAGAGAGGCTAGAGAGGAGAATCGAGAGGCACCTCGCACGAAAACTCAATGAGAGGATTAACACCACCTTCGCAGACACAACTGAACGCGAAATAACAGCTTACATCAGGCGGATCGGCAATGCAAAGGCCCCTGGTCCTGACCTTATAAAACCCCCACTTCTTAAACACCTTCCACCACCTGCCATTTCCCATCTATCAAATATCCTCAACCACTGTCTAAAACTACAATATTTCCCTTCAGCCTGGAAGGTTGCCAAGATCATCTCAATCCCCAAACCCAATAAAGACCATCTATTCCCACAAAACTATCGTCCTATCTCGCTATTAAATCACTTATCAAAACTTCTCGAAATCCTCATCCTAAACGCCCTACTTAAATTCCTAAACGATAACACTATCCTTACCCCGGAACAATTCGGTTTTCGTGCTGGCCATAGCACCACCCAGCAAGCCATCCGCCTGGTGGAGCACATCTGTGCCGAGAAACAACATGGAGACAGCACAGCAGCCATATTCCTCGACATAGAGAAGGCGTTTGACCGTGTCTGGCATGACGGCCTACTCTACAAGCTGTCGAAGCTAAATTGCCCCAATCACCTGTTAAAAATGATTCACTCATTTTTGACAGACAGGAGGTTTTTTGCTTCAGTTGATGGAGCGAAAAGTCCAATAACTAATATAGAAGCAGGTGTCCCACAGGGATCTGTGCTTGGCCCCCTCCTCTATCTTGTGTTCACAAATGATATCCCAAAAGAGCCGGGTGGGAACATAGCGCTCTACGCTGATGACACAGCGCTGTACCACAGCGGGCGTAACATAAATCGTATAACGTGTAGCCTCCAGCGGCACCTCAACAAAGTCGACCACTGGTGTAACTTGTGGAAAGTAAAAGTAAATCCGGACAAGTGCCAAGCCATAATTTTCACACACAAAATAACAAGACCCATCAGAAATCTCAACCACAATGGACAACAACTCCCATGGAGAAAAGTTATAAAATACCTGGGACTGAACATAGACAAAAATCTCACGTTCAAACAGCATATAACAGAGGCCAAAAACAAAGGTTCCGCCCGGCTCTACCAACTGTATCCCCTTCTTAAGGGCAGGGGCTTATCAACAGAGGCGAAGCTCCGAATATGGAAAACAATAATTTTGCCAGTTATTCTTTATGGATCGGAGGTGTGGAGCATGGCGGCAAACACACACCTGGCCTCACTAGAAGTGATACAAAATAAGACGTTTAGAATAATCACAGATGCCCCCTGGTTCTCCAGTAACGAGGAAATTAGAGGTATGCTAGGACAACCAGCATTTAACCATCTCATAAAAATCAAGTCAACGAAATTCTATGAAACATCTCATTCTTCACCTTTCCCCCTCATTAGATCCCTGGGACCAGATATTCTCCCTACACACAGAACTCCCATCACTACCATTCACCGTCAGTTCAGATGACGAGCTACACTGACTTTCATCCACTCATATCATAACCATCATTAATCAAACACAGTTCATATACCCGGGGAACACCCCCAAACAAATACAGACAAAAAGCCAATCTTAACCTAAAGGTACCATCTCGAAAGTCAGGGCATCAACAGGATGCCGGTACTTCAATTAACAAAGGGGGAGAATACCCCAAACATATCAGGTCGGCGGGTGCCACTGTGTGGGGAGACGCTGACTAGAGCGGAGCGCTTGCTACTGGTGTTGCTGCTGCCGTACGTTGGTTCGAGATGCCGCCCAAGACTAGCGGGAAGGCCGCCAAGAAGGCTGGCAAGGCGCAGAAGAACATTTCGAAGGGCGACAAGAAGAAGAAGCGCAAGAGGAAGGAGAGCTATGCCATCTACATCTACAAGGTGCTGAAGCAGGTGCACCCTGACACGGGCATCTCGTCGAAGGCGATGAGCATCATGAACAGCTTCGTGAACGACATTTTCGAGCGCATTGCGGCCGAGGCTTCTCGCCTGGCGCACTACAACAAGCGCTCGACCATCACGTCCCGCGAGATCCAGACCGCTGTGCGGCTGTTGCTGCCTGGCGAGCTGGCCAAGCACGCCGTGAGCGAGGGCACGAAGGCGGTGACCAAGTACACGAGCTCCAAGTAAGGAGGTGGCTCTGGAATGGAAGGAAGGAAGGATGGAGAAGGCTCCTCCGTTGCGAGAGCGGCAAAACGGCCCTTTTCAGGGCCACCAACTTGCCTTTTGCGGGAAGGGCGGAATTGTTGTTGTTGTTTGTGTGTGTGGACGGCTGTGATGTATGTGTGCATTTTGATTGTGGGTGGGGGGGCGCGTCAAAGCGTGTTGCGCGGGGTACGGCCACGAGGTTGGTCGCCGTGGCGTGGAATGGTGGCACGCCTCGTTGGCGTGGTTTTTGACCCATTGGTGTTGTTGGGGTGTGTGTGTGTGTTACCCGTCTGCGAGGGGGGACAGTGCGATCGGCGACTTTTGTGTCACCGTAACGACGGCCGTTTGCGGGTTTGTTTTT